>NW_025900392.1:0-73409 GCF_022539505.1 Lolium rigidum | reverse complement strand
TATGGGAGAGATACACACTCCGCTGTAGCTTATGGACAAATATGTCCTTGGTTTCTACTCATAGTATTCATGGCGAAGTTTCTCCTTCGTTAAATTGTTATATGGTTGGAATTGGAAAATGATACATGTAGTAATTGCTATAAATGTTTTGGGTAATGTGATACTTGGCAATTGTTGTGCTCATGTTTAAGCTCTTGCATCATATGCTTTGCACCCATTAATGAAGAAATACATAGAGCATGCTAAAATTTGGTTTGCATATTTGGTTTCTCTAAGGTCTAGATAATTTCTAGTTTTGAGTTTGAACAACAAGGAAGACGGTATAGAGTATTATAATGCTTTCAATATGTCTTTTATGTGAGTTTTGCTGTACTAGTTCATCCTTGTGTTTGCCTCAAATAACCTTGCTAGCCTAAACCTTGTATCGAGAGGGAATACTTCTCATGCATCCAAAATACTTGAGCCAACCACTATGCCATTTGTGTCCACCATACTTACCTATACTACATGGTATTTTCCCGCCATTCCAAAGTAAATTGCTTGAGTGCTACCTTTAAAATTCCATCATTCACCTTTGCAATATATAGCTCATGGGACAAATAGCTTAAAAACTATTGTGGTATTGAATATGTAATTATGCACTTTATCTCTTATTAAGTTGCTTGTTGTGCGATAACCATGTTTATCGGGGAACGCCATCAACTCATTGTTGAATTTCATGTGAGTTGCTATGCATGTTCGTCTTGTCCGAAGTAAGGGCGATCTACACCGAGTTGAATGGTTTGAGCATGCATATTGTGAGAGAAGAACATTGGGCCGTTAACTAAAGCCATGTTCCATGGTGGAAGTTTCAGTTTTGGACAAACATCCTCAAATCTCTAATGAGAAAAGAATTAATTGTTGTTGAATGCTTAAAGCATTAAAAGAGGAGTCCATTATCTCGTTGTCTATGTTGTCCCGGTATGGATGTCTAAGTTGAGAATAATCAAAAGCGAGAAATCCAAATGCGAGCTTTCTCCTTAGACCTTTGTACAGGCGGCATAGAGGTACCCCTTTGTGATACTTGGTTAAAGCATATGTATTGCGGTGATAATCCAGGTAGTCCAAGCTAATTAGGACAAGGTGCGAACACTATTAGTACACTATGCATGAGGCTTGCAACTTATAAGATATAATTTACATGATGCATATGCTTTATTACTACCGTTGACAAAATTGTTTCATGTTTTCAAAATCAAAGCTCTAGCACAAATATAGCAATCGATGCTTTTCCTCTATGAGGACCATTCTTTTTACTTTTATGTTGAGTCAGTTCACCTATTTCTCTCCACCTCAAGAAGCAAACACTTGTGTGAACTGTGCATTGATTCTTACATACTTGCTTATTGCACTTATTATATTACTCTATGTTGACAATATCCATGAGATATACATGTTACAAGTTGAAAGCAACCGCTGAAACTTAATCTTCTTTTGTGTTGCTTCAATACCTTTACTTCGAATTATTGCTTTATGAGTTAACTCTTATGCAAGACTTATTGATGCTTGTCTTGAAATGCTATTCATGAAAAGTCTTTGCTTTATGATTCAGCTTGTTTACTCATGTCATACACATTGTTTTGATCGCTGCATTCTCTACATATGCTTTACAAATAGTATGATCAAGTTTATGATGGCATGTCACTCCGTAAATTATCTTTGTTATCGTTTTACCCGCTCGGGACGAGCGTAACTAAGCTTGGGGATGCTGATACGTCTCCAACGTATCGATAATTTCTTGTGTTCTATGCCACATTATTGATGTTATCTACATGTTTTATGCACACTTTATGTCATATTCGTGCATTTTCTGGAACTAACCTATTAACAAGATGCCGAAGTGCCGCTTGTCGTTTTCTGCTGTTTTTGGTTTCAGAAATCCTAGTAAAGAAATATTCTCGAATTGGATGAAATAAAAGCCCAGAGGCCTATTTTCACACGAAGCTTCCGTAAGTCCGAAGGAGAGACGAAGAGGGGCCACAGGGCGCCAAACCCCTAGGGCGGCGCGGCCCCCCTTGGCCGCGCCGGCCCGTGGTGTGGGCCCCCGTGCCGCCTCTTGACCTGCCCTTCCGCCTACAAATAGCCTCCGTGACGAAACCCCCAGCACCGAGAGCCACGATACGGAAAACATTACCGAGACGCCGTCGCCGCCGATCCCATCTCGGGGATCCCGGAGATCGCCTCCGCACCCCGCCGGAGAGGGGATTCATCTCCCGGAGGACTCTACACCGCCATGGTCGCCTCCGGAGTGATGAGTGAGTAGTCTACCCCCGGACTATGGGTCCATAGCAAGTAGCTAGATGGTTGTCTTCTCCCCATTGTGCTATCATTGTCGGATCTTGTGAGCTGCCTATCATGATCAAGATCATCTATATGTAATTCTATATGTTGCGTTTGTTGGGATCCGATGAATAGAGAATACTTGTTATGTTGATTATCAAAGTTATGCTTATGTGTTGTTTATGATCTTGCATGCTCTCCGTTATTAGTAGATGCTCGGCCAAGTAGATGCTTTTAACTCCAAGAGGGAGTACTTATGCTCGATAGTGGGTTCATGCTCGCATTGACACCTGGGACAAAGTGACGTAAAGTTCTAAGGTTGTGTTGTGCTCGTTGCCACTAGGGATAAAACATTGATGCTATGTCTAAGGATGTAGTTGTTGATTACATTACGCACCATACTTAATGCAATTGTCTCGTTGTTTTGCAACTTAATACCGGAGGGGGTTCGGATGATAACCCGAAGGTGGACTTTTTAGGCATAGATGCAGCTTGGATGGCGGTCTATGTACTTTGTCGTAATGCCCAATTAAATCTCACTATACTCATCATGATATGTATGTGCATTGTCATGCTCTCTTTATTTGTCAATTGCCCAACTGTAATTTGTTCACCCAACATGCTGTTCGTCTTATGGGAGAGACACCTCTAGTGAACTCGTGGACCCCGGTCCAATTCTCTTTACCGAAATACAATCTATCGCAATACTTGTTTCTACCGTTTTCTCCGCAAACAATCATCTTCCACACAATACGGTTAATCCTTTGTTACAAAGCAAGTCGGTGAGATTGACAACCTCACTCGTTTCGTTGGGGCAAAGTAGCTTGGTTGTGTTGTGCAGGTTCCACGTTGGCGCCGAATCTCCGGTGTTGCGCCGCACTACATCCCGCCGCCATCAACCTTCAACGTGCTTCTTGGCTCCTCCTGGTTCGATAAACCTTGGTTTCTTTCTGAGGGAAAACTTGCTGCTGTGCGCATCATACCTTCCTCTTGGGGTTGCCCAACGAACGTGTGAAATACACGCCATCAATCCAACACACATCCGGAGGGACGATCGGCAGATTTCCGGCGTAAAGGACACGCCCCACAGCGATGGTGTCGTCGTAGCTTCCCATGGCGGAACCCTCCCGGTTCCGGCCTCCAGACGCCGCAGGCCCCACGGTGGGCGCCAACCGTCGTTGCCTAATCGACGGTATCTCGGAGGAGGGATCCTCACGAGGGGAGAAGAAGTAGGGGCCATAGGGCGGAGTGCACACGGGACGGTGGTACGCGAGTTACCCAGCCTCGGAACACCCGCACGATGACGAGGGCCTACCGCCGCTTGTCCGGAATTATCTGGGCGCTTTCGCGTTGTTACAATGAGTTGTGGTTGTGCCTCTAGGGCTCCCGGGATCCGGCTTATAAAGGCGCACAGATCTAGGGTTTACACGGAGAGTCCTAGCCGGATTACAGATAGACTAACTACGGTACAATATCTTGCCGTGCACGTCACGGATCCGCCTTCCATACACATGGTCCTGGATCCGGGTTCCTCATGGGCCTCCATGGATCTGGGTAACTCCTATGTCGGTGCGGATCCGGCCTGCTGACCCTGGACCGGACTGCTTCCTTCATGATCAACAGCAACTGGGCCGCCCGATGGGCCACATGCCTCATCACCGTCTGTGGGCCACCCGGGCTTGCCGGATCTAGGCACTGTCGATGGTACACCTATGAAGTATACCCACAACAGCGGCGGTCGCGTCTGCGTTACTTACCAGTGGGTTTCCGTCGGAATCGACGGTCTCCCCGATGAAGATGTGTATGCCGCCAACTGGGATGATGGAGAGCTTGACGGGGTCGGTTTTAGCCGGAATCCAACATTCATCTGGAGGGACGATCGGCAGATTTCCGGCGTAAAGGACGCGCCCCACAGCGATGGTGTCGTCGTAGCTTCCCATGGCGGAACCCTCCCGGTTCCGGCCTCCAGACGCCGCAGGCCCCACGGTGGGCGCCAACTGTCGTTGCCTAATCGACGGTATCTCGGAGGAGGGATCCTCACGAGGGGGAGAAGAAGTAGGGGCCATAGGGCGGAGTGCACACGGGACGGTGGTACGCGAGTTACCCGAGCCTTCGGAACACCCGCACGATGACAGGGCCTACCGCCGCTTGTCCGGAATTATCCGGGCGCTTTCGCGTTGTTACAATGAGTTGTGGTTGTGCCTCTAGGGCTCCCGGATCCGGCTTATAAAGGCGCACAGATCTAGGGTTTACACGGAGAGTCCTAGCCGGATTACAGATAGACTAACTACGGTACAATATCTTGCCGTGCACGTCACGGATCCGCCTTCCATACACATGGTCCTGGATCCGGGTTCCTCATGGGCCTCCATGGATCTGGGTAACTCCTATGTCGGTGCGGATCCGGCCTGCTGACCCTGGACTGGACTGCTTCCTTCATGATCAACAGCAACTGGGCCGCCCGATGGGCCACATGCCTCATCACCGTCTGTGGGCCACCCGGGCTTGCCGGATCTAGGCACTGTCGATGGTACACCTATGAAGTATACCCACAACAATAAGTGTAGTTAGAGATAGAGACTAAGTTATGCAAATAAGAGAAATTCTGAAAAAAAAAGAAAAAAAACGGAGTGAAAAAAATTAGAAATCCAAATGAATTAAAAAAATTTAACGAAATATCCTTTAGTCCCGGTTGGGGACACCAACCGCGACTAAAGGTCCTTCGCCCAGGCGCACGGTAGCCGCCCACGTGGACGAGCCTTTAGTCGCGGTTCGTAAGCAACCGCGCGACTAAAGGGGGGGGCCTTTAGTCGCGCTTAATTAGTCGCGGTTGCGCAACCGCGACTAATGGCAGTTGCGAACCGCGACTAAAGGCCATTTTTCTACCAGTGGGGATTCCGGAACGAGGAGATACGAATCTGCGAGCGGTTCGAACTGCCCCAGATCCGCTGGGCCGTAGCTGCGTTGGCCTGGTATGCAAGACACACAAGCGAGCTTCCCCATCGAAAGGCTACGGTAGCTAAGCATTGAGATTTTGTTTACAAAAATAGTCCCAACTCGCTCTATTATATGAAGTCTCACCTGTTTATATACGCATGGTTTCTAGAAATCAACAAGCCTCCTTGAAAAACGAGAACTAGCAGCACCATTGTTGGTCTAAGATCTAATCAGGAAGGAATTGAATCCCAATGGAAAAAAGAGGCACCAAGAATCAGGAAGGCTAGAGAGTCGCAGAGCTGAGCCTGTTCAATGGATAGGAGCTATACAGAATGGCAGAATTCATAGGTCCATGGGATCACGACCATGGAGAAGGGGCACAGGATACCGGCGCAGAGAAGGGGAAGCTCAGATGTGTGGTTGAGTCAACGAGAAGGATGGAGATCACGGGGGAGTCCGGTGCCCGCGCATGAGAGAGAGGTCGTGGTGAAATAGGGGCATCGAAGGATCCCCTTTCCTCCCGGGAAGAAGGTCCTTATCACTTTCTCTATAGCACACACGTGGTGCCATGGACTTATATTTTAGCAGCACAACACCACGCGGGATTTTTTTTCTATCATTTTTCATCGATTCTTGTGCACATCCTGAATACGTGTACACTTTTTTTCCCGACACGTTACATCACTAATACGTGTAAACATTTTTTCCTACCACATTATTGACCAATTATTTCCTAACGAAATATTATTTTCAATAAATGCAAAATGCAAAATTATTTTGGCCGGAGCAGGGGCGCACGGCAGGAGAGTGGCGAGCGGCCGGCCGACGGTGGATGAGCACGCGCAGGTGTTAGGGCGGCGCTGGTGCTCCTGCAGGCCTGGGCGGGCGCGTGACGGAAGCGGATGACAAAGGCAGCACAACGTCATGGGAGGGGCTCCCGGCGGCGGCGCGACCAGGCGGGGGAGAGCGCGGCTAGCCCGGATGCAGCTGCCGGCTGGGGACGCGGGCGAGCGTGTGGGCTAGGAGGAAGATGAAGCGGACGAAAAAAGGTTGGCAGGTGGATCTTATACTGTAATAGTTGAGAATATGTTGTTTTACAATCTCTATTTACAAGCTATGGTTCGTGGGGTGTATTTTTATTGGTGAAGTTGGGTTTCTTTTCATGGGAGGAGTTCCTTCAATAACTGTACCTGTGAGATAGGCCTCCACTAATGTTGTTTTGAGATAGTTAATTTAATTAATATCTACGTATTTTTTGGCTGAATTTTTAAGACCAAAAATTACCATTTTCAATTTTTTGGAAAACGAGCTCACTTGTGCTCAAGAGCACAGAGAAGTTTCCGAAAATGTACACTTTAAATTTGTACGCAATTCTTCGGTGTAGGACTTGAAACCATCGGTGTTTGAGCAGAAAGCCGAAAGTGGGAGGGCGGCGCAGGAGGAATGAGACTTGATCGCGTTTAGAAAATTGGTGGCGGGGTCCTGTTTGCAAAAGTGATAGGGGTATTCTGGTGGTGGGGGTCTAGGGTTTGTTTGCTTGAGTGGGGCTAACTTGGGTCGAAGGGGGCCAGCTAGGGCCTTTGGCCTCTCGGCTGGGCCGAGTCGGCCGACGAGCTCCCTATCTCAGTCAAAAGCTTTTATTTTTATTTGAAAAAATATTTCAATTTTTAAGGAATAAAAGGAATGAGTTTTTCTAAAAGAGAAAATAAAAAGAGGATAGTATTAGACAAAAATAACGAAAAGCAGGGAGTTTATTTAAACCGAAACAAAAAAACACCGGATAATATTACTGAAAAAGCATGAGATGGCCGGTGTAGAGGATCTTGGTGGCGGAGTGGCGAGCGCCGGCTGGGACAACGAGCAGATACCCTTTGATTTGGACATGGAGCAAAATTTAAGCAGTGTCGGTAATTTTGTCTAAAGTTCATATATTTACTTTCCGACGCAACACAAGGGCATCTTTGAAGAGGCCGTTTTTCTCTCCCAACTACGGCTTCCCTTCTATAGATAATTTTATGGATAGTTTACTGTAAATATTTGTTTCTCCCGGTGCAATGCACGGGCATTTTCTTATAGTAATAATAAAGGAGCTAAGGTTTCTGCCAAAATTTTCGTCCAACTTTTCTTTGGACCGTTTTGCCCTCCCACCTAAATACATAATACGGCAAAATACCACCGTACCGGTTCAGTTTCAGTCTTCTCCTCACCACCGAGACCCTCCAGATCCGCCTCCCGCTCCGGTCCTGGGTCCCCTCACCAGCTTTTCCCGTGGTCTAGGCGGCAGGGGAGAGCAAGGCGCATCGCCCTCGAGGTAGGAAGGTCAGCCTGCTCGGGAAGGAGGTCCAAGCGGCAGGGGAGCGCGAGTGTCGAGACGGAAATAACAAGCTGGCATCTGAGGTCCCACGAGACAGACGCAGCGGGAGGCAGCGCACGCAGGAGGGAGGGTGAGCACGGCGGCGAGCAGGAGTAGAGAGCAGGAATGGAGGCTGCACGCGCATGCGGGAGGGTGTGCAGGAGCAGGGGAACCTCCCTCGGGCTCAACTTCAATTTCCCCTGATTCTCTCTCGTGCGGCGGAAGCCCGAACCTGCCGACGAGGAGGCCTCTTCCGTCTCCGGTGGAAGGAAACACAGCAGCCGGCGACTTCGGCGGAAGGAGACGCGGTAGTACTCGAGGGAGCCTCTTCCGTATCCGACGGAAGGAGGCGCGACGAATCTACTACTACCAAGTACCAACAGAATGGAGAAGATGTAGAGGAGGCTACTGCCAGCAAGGGAAGAGCGGTCGCGGCCATCGGGGGAAGGGATATAACGGCTGTGAAGGATTCCGGTAGTCGTCGGAGCAGGAGATTACGTGATTGGGGAAAATTTTCATTCCCGTGCTCGCTTGCGATCCTGCTTTGTTTTTGTTTTTTTTTTTTTTTTGAGAAGGATTGCGATCCTGATGATAGAGAGATGCGAATTAGGCCTTCGTTTGGACTGGCATAGCTTGGTCCAATCGGCAGAATGGGCTACGAAGACTGATACAGAGTTAGGGCCCTCCGGCCATGGGCTAGCAACGCGCCAGGAGAAAATTGCCCCGAACTCAACAAATAGATATGTGATTGGTGGCTAATAATAATCCCACCTCGTGGATTTACGTCCACTCCTGCCGGTTCATATACGCTGCCAAGTTGCAAAACAACAAGCAGCAGCACAGATTGGTCTTGAAGTCTAAATTGTACTCCGTAAGAAGGTTAACGAAGAAATTAATGATGAGCACATGTAACGTGCTCTGCTGATGGTTGTTGCTGCCCTGGGCCAACGAGAGTACAGATGGAGTACAGGTGGATATATAATGAATGCCTTGCAGTAACATTGGCTTAAGAAATTAATAGGATGAGGGAACAGACGACGACGGAAGGATCTGACAGATGAAGGCAGGGGGAGAATTTGGGCAAAGACCCTCTCAAGTGTAAGAAACACTATTTGGATACTATTTGTACATGTCCCAGAACACACATATGTGAGGTATGTGTCATAATTAAATCAAATTCCGACTAATTATGTAGGCCTACATCAGGGCTGTAATCTGATCAATAGCCTAGTTCCTTCCAGTTAATATTGTGCCCGGGCTATATTTCCAGTGTATCGTAGACATTGTATTCCAATATTAACCAACCAGCTTCCTTAAGCAAATCCTTAAGTACAAGTTCCAGCAAACATAATTTTCATGCTAATTAACCATAGCAATTCCATGTATAAACACATGTTTCAATTCCATAATGAGGTAACAGAATATATGAAGTTCCAAATAAATTGAATATAGTTGTAGGACACATATTTCCTACATCAGGTGTCATAGTAATATAATCTATGTTTTCAGCAGTGAGTAAAAACGTGATTTTCCTCTTCCAAATAGTGTAATTTGATCCATCCAATTTGTATGATCTCAGCAATTCAGCAAAAACACTATTGGAAGCCATTGGATATCTTGCGCTGACGTTGATGATTCCAAACAGCAGGAAAAATTCCCGAAACAGCAGCAGATAACACCTCAATGCAGTAGCAGCTAAAGAAAAAAAAATTGACCTTCAGATTCCAAGCTTGTAGCTCGTGGGAGACGTACTGATGCTGTTGATTCCAAACAGCAGGATTGGGTGAGGATGTGCACGTCGGAAGTCAGAAGCTGGTAGCGGCAGACGGATCGACGACCGGGCGTAGCTCAGGTGGAGACGAAGGCGTGGCGTTCCCTGCTCGCGGCGGTAGGGCGTCGGGCGGCGGCGAGGCGGACTGGAGTGACGGCGACCGAGATCGGCGAGGCCGGCCGGGCGTGGACTGGCTTCTAGAGTGGGCGGCGTCTTCTGCAGAGAACAACGGGCTTGGGCGCAGGTGGAGATCGATTGGATGCGGCGGTGTAAAGCTAGATCGATCTTGAATAGGCGAGATTGGTTGTGAGGCTTGTGTGCGCGGCGGACGGGTAGGAGCAGAGTTGCTGCGGAAGCAATATGGATCGGTGACGACCGAAACTAACCGTACTTGATTCCGGTTAATCGCCGTCAACCTAAACCGTGCGCTCTGATACCATTGTAAGAAACCGATGGGATTAGGTCTACCCTCTATTCCTCTGCACTTTTCCGTGGTGCCGCTCACAATTACAAAATTGAGGCTAGAGGGTAGGGACCTACTTATACTGTAATTTCCAGAGTCCAACTCCAATTACAGATAAACTTCCAAGTTATTTTAAACTCGTTTTCCAAACAGTGTCCAGATAAAATTACCAACCATGATATAATTTATCTGTTAATTGGATACTATTTGTACATGTCCCAGAACACACATGTGTGAGGTATGTGTCATAATTAAATCAAATTCTGACTAATTATGTAGGCCTACATCAGGGCTGTAATCTGATCAATATCCTAGTTCCTTCCAGTTAATATTGTGCCCGGGCTATATTTCCAGTGTATCGTAGACATTGTACTCCAATATTAACCAACCAGCTTCCTTAAGCAAATCCTTAAGTACAAGTTCCAGCAAACATAATTTTCATGCTAATTAACCATAGCAATTCCATGTATAAACACATGTTTCAATTCCATAATGAGGTAACAGAATATATGAAGTTCCAAATAAATTGAATATAGTTGTAGGACACATATTTCCTACATCAAGGTGGAAGACGATGGATGTGGGGCGAGCTCAGAAGAATTGGCTCCGTATACTTTGTAATCAACACAGACGGAAACGTGAACCCTGGATTGCAATTGGGAAGGCATGGTGGGCGTACCAAAATTGTTTTGTCCCACGCCCGTTATTTAGTCGAACAAAGAGCATCTCCAGTCGCGTCCCCCAAACCGTCCCCCAAACCGCGCCGGATTGAGCGTTTGGGGGACGTGTTTTGCTCGTGCCGCGTTTGGGGACGTCGCTCCCCAGCCGCGTCCCCCAAACGCCGCCCCAAATGAATATTTGTGCAGGAAAATAAAGGTTTTCATTCAATTTTGATTATATATTACAAAGTTTGAATGAAAACGGCTAGATTTCATCTAAACCTAGGCTACCGACCGCCCGGCGGCGCGTTCGACGGCCCCGCCCCGTCGTCGCCTCCCCTACGCCGCAGCTCCTCCGCGCGCGCCTCCTCTCCTTGCGTTCGGCGGTGGCCGGACGGTGCCGCTCCCGCCGATAGTCCTCCTCCGCCCTCCCTCGCCGGGCCGCCCGGAGGGAGAGCTCGACGGCGCGACGAATCTGCGCCTCTTCGCGGGCACGGGCCTCGTCCTGGAGCTTCTTCTCCGACTCGAAGGACTCGACGAGGGCGCGTTGCTGATCGGCCGTCTCGTCCGGGTGCGGGGCGTCGTCGTCGGACCAGTCGAACTCATCGTCGTCGTCGTCGTCCTCCACCTCGGTCTCCTCCGCCTCGGCCTCCTCCTCCATTGGCGCCTCCTCCTCCACATCTGTTGGCGCCTCCATCATCGCCGCCGCAAACGCGTCGGCCGCCGCCAACTGCTCCGCCCGCCTCCCCCATAGCGCCGTAAGCGCCGACTCCCGCCGTCGACGCTCCTCCGCCGTCGCCTGCTGCTGGAGCTCGATCGACTCACGCCGCCGGCGCTCGATCGACTCACGCCGTTCACGGAACAGCGCCTGCCGCTCATCGCGCTGGCGCCGGTGCTCGTCAGCCCATCGCTGCTCCATGTCCTCCCGGTACCGGCGCCGTCGCGCCTCTTGTCCCGTCGAGGCGTCGAACGCCGCAACGGTGTCGCACCGCTGCTCTCCGCCACGCTGCTGCCGCCGCGGCCTCCTCAGCCTGCGGAGGCAGGGCGGAGAACGCCGCTAGATCCGCCGCCTGCTGCGCCTCACGCCGCTGGCGGGCCTCCTCCTCGAGTGCCTCCTCGAGTGCCGCACGCCGCTGCCGGCTCGTCAATGGAGGAGACGGCGGTGGAGGGAAGTGGCCATCGCCGGGCCGGTTCGCCATTGCCACTGGTGATGGAGGAGACGGCTGTGGAGCGACGAGGGCTGTGTTTGTTGCCGGCGGGGTGTGGTGGCTACCATTGATGAGCCGGGAGACCTTTTATAGACGCCGACGTCGGGAAGAAAGCGCGGGAACAGACGAGAAGAGGCGAGAAGATCGCGCGGGAACGGGCGGTGGCGTGCGAACGCCGGCGACGCGTGGAGGCCGCGCAGCACCGACGAGACGTCTCGCCTGCCCCTCCGTCGCCATTAAGGCAAAGATGCCGCTGCGCGCGGACAACTTCCGTCGCGAGGTAGGCGACGGTTAGGTTAAAATTAACCGTGCCGCCGACGCGTCGGCCCCGCGCCTCCTCGCCTCGCTTTCGTTGTGTCCGGCGTGCCCGGTGCGTCCCCTGTGGGACGGGGACGGGCTCGGGGCGCCGGACACCATATAGGGGCGCGCCGGACAAAAAAGGGCTTTGGGGGACGCGGCTGGAACACTTTTTTTGTCCGGCGCGCCCCAAATCCCTTTGGGGGACGGTTTGAGGGACGCGACTGGAGATGCTCAAAGGACGTACGTTTTGGGTAGAGTACAAATATGTTTTATACATACAGATGTATATGCACTTGGGACCACTTTTGAGTTTCGCCTATTTATTCTTATTTAAACAAAGTTGCTCTCTTTCTCTTGGATTAAACTGGTTATGCATTCGGAAATTCAATTCGGCACATGGGAGCATATGCTCCTGCCACCGGAAAAATATTTTAAAATGTTCAAAAATTTCGAACAAAAAATTTCTCGCTTGCGTATCAATATTTTACGTGCGCACATAAAGTCTTGTAAAAAACCGACATTTTTTGTGACTTGTGTGAAAAAGATAAACAAAACGTCTCGTACACAACCTTTTTTTCCAGAAATTTTTGTCTTTTTTACATATGACACTTAAAATGTCGGTTTTCTGTGGAACCACTTTGTGAACGTGTAGAATTTCGAAATGTATCCACTAAATTTTGTGTTTGAATTTTTTCAACATTTCAAAAGTGTATTTAAATTGAAGTTTAAAAACCGGGAGCATATGCTCCCGGGTGCCAAAACGCCACTCCCTGATGCATTATGGAAGTGCAAGTGAGTACTACATCTGAGCGTATAATATTTTAAACGGTCACCATAGTGAGTTTATGCTAAAACATCTGTTTTCATTTTAATATTTGTTTGAGTTTCCTAAAACTTTTAACCATTTCGGTTGTAAACCATCGAACCTCCCTATGCTATAACTAACCGACAAAAGAGGATACAATTTTAGGTGACTTATAGATTTACAAAATATGAAAATATGAAAACAAGCTAAAAAGCAATTTAGACACCTGAAAAGTAACGAAACCATATTCTCAAATATTCGCGACGGTTGTTGCATTCTCGTAAAAGATTATTCAGTAAATCAAGCCGCCGCAACGCGCGGGCATGTTTCCTAGTATCTCATAAAAGAAATATGTAGCGATTACTAGAATAATCCACATAGACTATAAGCATCGCTACGGAAGATCTAATCTTATCGTAGTCAACTCTTTGAACTTTGTCGTAAACAACTTTTCGATAAGTCAAGCTTCTTTAAGGATATTCCATCCAAGTCCATCTATTTTATAGATTCATTTACTTTCAAAAAGTATTCACCTATCTTGGATTTCATGGCGCACAACCATTTTAACGGAGTTAGGGCCCATCATAACTTCTTTGTATGTAGTTGGTTTATCATTGTTCAAAAACAATCCTTTGTCCACAAATCATTTATTCGATCACAAAATAAACCACATCTACAAGGTTCAATAAGTACTTTGATCTCCATGAATATAACACTTTGTAGACATGGGAGCCATGATCTTCGTAGCCGCTTCCGGAACCATTTCCGATGCTCGTGCTACTCCGATCATCATGCTCGTGTTCATGAACCTTATCAAGTTCCATTGTCCTCCCACTCAAATAGTTCGCTAGAAACAATTTCTTTGAAATAAGTAAGAAACATCGACAAACACTTTTGTCTTTGACTTTATAGTGGAAAGAATTCCCAATAAATTTTATGGGATAATAAACAAAGACATTTATCCGATTTTGGTTGTAAACTCATTTACTTATGCTATGCATACCAAAATTTAAGAAAGGACTATTTAGGGTTTATACCCATGCCATAACTCGTATGGTGTCATTTCAATGGATCATGATGATGCTCTATTCAGTGTAAAAGCGACAGTCTCTAAAGCATAATCCACAAAAATATAATGGCGTCATTTTATATTATCTCATCATTAATCCAACAAGGTTTGGATACGTCTCTTGGATACTCCATCATCATTATGATACTCCAAGAAACGTGAGTTGTAGAACAATTTCATAAATCTCTTAGATGTTTGCTAAAACTCGTAATTCAAATATTTCCACCATGATCCAATCATAGATATTTGACTTTTCTATTACGATGATTTCCACTTCATGGTGAAATTTATTTGAATCCATTCAAATGTTTCAAACTTCTTCCTTATCGAATATATCCACATATATATACTCAATTCATTGTTAGAAGTTTTCATGAAGTAGAAGAATCTCCCGCACACAGACTATGCCCGATGAACCTATACATCACCATGTATGTTTCCACTAAGTTAGTTGCCCGTTCAACTCTTGGCGTATGAACGGTATTTAAGTCATTCTCTTTAGAAGAGATTTGCAAGCGCCAAATGATTCAAAAATCATATGACTCCAAAAATCCATTCAAATGGAGTTCCTTCATGCGTTCCTTTCTAACATGACCTAAATGGTGGTTCCACTAATGAGTGGAATTCACATCATTTGCCTTATGGCATTTTAGTGTCAGTGTTATGTATGTGTACTTCACCATAAAGATTTATAATAACTTATCCATCGTACATGGAATGTTGTTACAATTTGAACAACTCATTGTTTTCATTTAACCAGAACAAAACAACAATTATAAAGTTCTTTATTATAAATCTGAATGGCTAGACAGAATGCCAACGACGAACATAATAACACTTTATTTTTTTCCAGACGTGCATTCCTATCACATTCCTTTTCGATCACTTGGGCCATTGTATTCTTGTATTGCGTTGTTTTGTATGACACCTCATACCAACCAATATGGTACTAATACCCAAGAATTTCATTGTGTGACCAAAACAAGGAATACATTCATAACATGTATATCATCTATATACACCTGAGCTAGACTTTCTAGTCTTTTCTTTCTTTCTGCCAGAAATCTTTTGTAGTTTCTCTTTTAGATTTCCTCATTCTCAGAAAACACTTCACCTTCAATAACTTCTAGGTCCATTGGTCAAATACCAATAACCTTGAGGTTATTACTTTGAAGTTGATCATCACATGACAAGTGTTCCAGATTTCACTATTAGTAACCTTTTAACGTGATGAACAATTTCACTCATAATTTTTATCCATCAAATCATGACGACTTTCCGAGACCATGTCTGTACATGCTAGGCTTGTAAAGTTTAACCTTAGTATTTGCATGTACAAATCTGGCTTGCACCCATTGTATGCACTCATAGAATCTATAACACCCGATCATCACGTGATGCTTCGAAACGACGAGTCTTAGCAACGGTGCATACTAAGGACGATCACTTCATGGATATGCGAATATCGTTAGTGCCCAAATAGTTGGAGGATTGGGACGTCTAGCGTCTTCAACCTTCGTACATTCCCATAAAACTTATGAGTTTATGTAGTCTCACTAGATTATATTCTATCATCTTACAATAAGGTCTTAGATATCACATATATCTCATACCTTGCTAATTTCTGAAAACAAAATTTCCAGCTCCTTACTTTTCAAACGGATTTGAACTTCAAGTTTCATGGAGACAAGATGATTTTAGGTACTAATTGAAACCATTATTCTTTGAATCAACAATGTGAGGTTTACTAAAAGTTTGCAATAGGACTTAATCATATCTTGATTCTTTAACAATACGGTACCAGTCCGTAAAGTTACTTGTCAGACTTAACAATATTTCTATCTCAATTACAAGACTAGCGCATGGTAGAAAACGGATGCCAATTCTACAAATTTAATTCAAAATACCATTCAGACTATGTTCATGATAATTAGTTCAAGTTTTAATCCAATTACTAATGAACTCCCACTTAATACAACATCCCTCATAGTTGTTAAGTGGCACACGATCCACATCCACTACACCAAAACCGATCATCACGTGAGATGATGTAGCTTCAATGGTGAACATCAACATGTTGATCATATCATCCATATGACTCGTGTTCAACCTTTCGGTTTCCGTTGTCTCGAGGCCATGTATGTACATGCTAGGCTCGTCAAGCAAACCCAAGTATTTCCGCGTGTGCAACATGGCTTGCACCCGTTGTATGTGAACGTAGAATCTATCACATCCGATCATCACGAGATGTTTCGAGACGACAAACTGTAGCAACGGTGCATACGAGGGGAGAACACTTTATTATCTTGATATTAATGTAAGGGATCATCTTATAATGCTACCGTCGCGATCTAAGCAAGATAAGATGCATAAAGGATTAACATCACATGCAATTCATAATATGTGATGTGATATGGCCTTTCTTCTTGTGCTTTTGATATCCATCTCCAAAACACACAAGCATCATCTCCATCATCACCAGCATTGCACCAAGGTCCATGGCGCCGCTTCATGGTTGTCCATCACTTATAGCTACTATAACAACTACTTGAAATAAAGCTATTACATGATGAATAGACACGTAGGTCTTAACAAATTTAAAGACAACCATTAGGCTCCTGCCGGTTGCCATAATACAATAATGAACATCTCATACATCAAATATAATCATCATCACATCATGGCCATACCACATCACCAAACCCCTGCAAAAACAAGTTAGACGCCTCTAATTTGGTTTGCATATTTTACGTGGTTTAGGGTTTTCGAGTAAGATCCAATCTACCTACGAACATGAACCACAACGGTGATACTAGTGTTGTCAATAGAAATAGTAAATTGAATCTTAACTATGGTGAGAGAGATAGACACCCGCAAAGCCACTTATGCAATACAAGTTGCATGTCAAGCGTGGAGCAAGTCTCATGAGACGCGGTCATGTAAAGTTAGCCCGAGCCGCTTCATCCCACTATCCCGCAAGATCAAAGTACACATAACTAAAGACAACAAAAGCATAAACGCCCACAAAACCATTGTGTTCTACTCGTGCAACAGATCTATGCATAGACACGGCTCTGATACCACTGATGGGTTCGTTGCATGGAAAACAAAAAATTTCCTACCGCGAATAAGAACAAAACCAAGATCCAATCTAGGAAGAGGCAAGATCTAATCTATCAAGATCGAAGCAACGAGATGTATGTGAGACTAACCCTCGAAGATTCCAAAGCCTACGAGATTAGATCTCGTTGTTGATGTAGTCGATCATCCAGGCTGCAATCCGGCAGCACTTCCGTACTCGGTTGTGCGTACGGTGTCGATGAAGCCCGTCCTCTCCCCGTTCCAGCGGGCAGCGGAGGTGTGGTAGATCCCCTCGGAATCCCAGCAGCACGATGGCGTGGTGGTGGTGGTGGAGGAGAAAAGCTGCAGGGCTTCGCCAAGCCGGTACAACACTATGGAGGAGAGAGGGGGGCGGCCAGAGCTAGGTCTGAACGGGTGAACGTCCCCCTGCCCCCTTGATACGTCTCCAACGTATCCATAATTTCTGATGTTCCATGCTTGTTTTATGACAATACTTACATGTTTTGCTTGCACTTTATGATGATTTTATGCGTTTTCTGGAACTAACCTATTAACAAGATGCCACAGTGCCAGTTCCTGTTTTCTGCTGTTTTTGGTTCAAGAAAGGCTGTTCGGGCAATATTCTCGGAATTCGACGAAACGAAGACCAAACATCATAATTCACCGAGACGGACCAGGACACCGAAGGGGAGTCAGAGGGGAGGTCTGGGGCCCCCACACCATAGGGCCGCGCGGGCCAGCCCCTGGCCGCGCCGGCCTATGGGGAGGGCACCCTGTTGCCCCTCCTGCGCCGCCTCTTCGCCTATATAAGCCCTTTCGACCTAAAAACGCGATACCTTTTGACAAAACTCCAGAAAGACTCCAGGGGTGCCGCCGCCATCGCGAAACTCCAATTCGGGGGACAGAAGTCTCTGTTCCGGCACCCTGCCGGGACGGGGAAGTGCCCCCGGAAGCCATCTCCATCAATGCCACCGCCTCCATCATGCTCCGTGAGTAGTTCCCCCATGGACTACGGGTTCTAGCAGTAGCTAGTTGGTACTCTCTATCCCATGTACTTCAATACAATGATCTCATGAGCTGCCTTACATGATTGAGATCCATCCGATGTAATCGGTGTTGTGTTTGTTGGGATCCGATGGATGATACATTATGATTAGTCTATCTATAAAGTTTGTGAAGTTATTGTTGCTCGCAATCTTGTTATGCTTAATGCTTGTCACTAGGGCCCGAGTGGCATGATCTTAGATTTAAGCTCTATACTTATTGCTTAGATTGTATCTACAAGTTGTATGCACATGTCACTGTCCGGAACCAAAGGCCCCGAAGTGACAGAAATCGGGACAACCGGAGGGGATGGCGGTGATGTGAGGATCACATGTTTTCACCAAGTGTTAATGCTTTGCTCCGGTGCTCTATTAAAAGGAGTGGCTTAATATCCAGTAGATTCCCTTGAGGCCCGGCTGCCACCGGCTGGTAGGACAAAAGATGTTGTGCAAGTTTCTCATTGCGAGCACGTACGACTATATATGGAAAACATGCCTACATGATTAATAAGCTGGATGTTCTAACTTAATGCTTTGAATCCTATCAATTTCCCAACTGTAATTTGTTCACCCAACACTTGTTATTGGAGAGTTACCACTAGTGTAGATCGCTGGGAACCCCGGTCCATATCTCATCATTATATACTCGTTCTACATGTCATTGGAAGTAGTATCAACTATTTTCGGGTGCCATTGCTCTCATATTACTGCTACTGCTGCTGTGTTACAGTTATTACTGCTCTTATATTACTCCTGCTTTCACATCACCCCTGTTACTAGTGCTTTTCCAGGTGCAGCTGAATTGACAACTCAGTTGTTAAGGCTTATAAGTATTCTTTACCTCCCCTTGTGTCGAATCAATAAATTTGGGTTTTACTTCCCTCGAAGACTGCCGCGATCCCCTATACTTGTGGGTTATCACCCCTCCCCTCTTTGTATAGGGGGGAGGTCGGTGGCCCCCCAATACCCCAAACCCATCTAGGGCCGGCGGCCAAAGGGGGGAGGGGGAATTCTTCCCCCCAAGTTGATCCCCCCTAGGGTTTTGGGGAAAACCCTAGGGTTGGCCGGCCTAGGCCTTGAGGGGCGTGTGCCCCTGGCCCATTAGGCTAGGGTGCATCCCCTCGGCCCATGCTAGGCCTCCTAGGGTCGTGGGCCCACTGGTGGGACCCCCGGAACCTTCTAGAACCTTCCCGGTCTTTCACCGAAAAAATCCCGAACTTTTCTGAAACCTAGAAATCAACTTTCCTTATATGAATCTTATTCTCCGGACCATTCCGGACCTCCTCGTGATGTCCTGGATCCCATCCGAGACTCCGAACAAACTTTGTCTCCATACCATATTCCAAATCTAATTATGCGACATCGAACCTTAAGCGCATCACCCTACGGTTCGCGAACTATGCGGACATGGTCGAGACTCCTCTCCGAGCAATAACCAATAGCGGGATCTAGAGATCCATAATGGCTCCCACATATTCAACGATAACTTAGTGATCGATTGAACCATTTACATACGATACCGATTCCCTTTGTCACACAATACTTTACTTGTCCGAGGTTCGATCATCGGTATCTCCATACCTTGTTCAACCTCGTTACCGACAAGTATTCTTTACTCGTACCGTGGTATGTCATCTCTTGTGATCCAATCACATGGTTGCAAGCTAATCAGACGACACTCCACCGAGAGGGCCCAGAGTATATCTATCCGTCATCAGGATGGACAAATCCCACTATTGATCCATATGCCTCAACTACACTTTCCGAATACTTAATCCCATCTTTATAACCACTCATTTACGCAATGGCGTCTGATGTAATCAAAGTACCCTTCCGGTCTAAGTGATTTGCATGATCTCATGGTCGAAGGACTAGGTAACTATGTATCGAAAGCTTATAGCAAGTTGAACTTAATGACTTGATCTTATGCTACGCTCATTTGGGTGTGTGTCCATTATATCATTCACCTAATGACATAACCTTGTTATTAATAACATCCAATGTTCATGATCACGAAACCATGATCATCCACTAATCAACAAGCTAGTTATACAAGAGGCTTACTAGGGACTCCTTGTTGTTTACATAACACACATGTATCAATGTTTCGGTTAATACAATTACAGCATGGGATGTAAACATTTATCATGAACAGTAAGATATAATAATAACTAATTTATTATTGCCTCTTGGGCATATCTCCAACAAAACCTTAGGCGGATATCCGAAATACTCCGCATATATGTTAGGTGAACATGCATAACTATCACGTCTCGACACGATGCAAGATGCAAACAGATGTATGGATGACATATTCATGTTTAGCACATTTTTCTAAGCAATTTTCACATATAACACATTTTATTTCGAGTTACCATTTGAAAGATATTAATTTTGCAAGTTTTAAACATTTCCTGCCATTTTCCAGAAAAACAGAAAAGAAGCAGAGACGTTTCTCACCCAGGTGGAAGCTAGCCTGGGCGGCTGACGTGCATGCCAGGGAGGGCTGACTGGATGCTGACCGAGCAGGCTGGGACCCCGGGTTGCTTCACATGATTCCCAGGGGGTTTTCACAAAAACTGCTGAAGGAAGGACCGCGGGTTAACTAGCAGAAACTTGCAGGGGGCTAAGAACAAAAGCAACTGGGTCAGATCTGGGACAGATTCTCACCGAGGGGATCTCCAGCTGCAGGCTCTGATGGGTGGGGCCCACGGCCACGTGGCAGCCACGCTGGCAAAATGTGCGTACACGCACGGAAGCTGTTCGGCAGAAGGACGCCGCGCGGGGAGGCGGTCACCGCTGCTCGGGTGGGCGTGTGCGGGCGTTGCGGGGCGTCCTGGATGCGCGCGGGTGTGCGCCGGGTGTGTCTCGATGGCACGGACTAGAAGGTGGTGGCGTCGTCGACTGGAGGTCGTCGGAGAAGCATCGGCGGCGAGGTACTGCGGAGAATGGAACCGGTCACCACGTGAAGAGGAAGAAAACAGAAGAAAGAGAGGGGGAGAATTTGTCCAAGGGGTGCACAATTGCACCCTGAAGCTCAACCTGAAGCCGGTGGTAGCAGGGGAGGCCGAGGTTCGCCGGAATCTTCGCCGGAAGTCGGTGGCCGAAGGAAGGAATCGGCAAAATTGCTGTCGATTAGGAGCGTGCGGAGTCGATTCCTTGAAGGAGGGGGTCCTGCGTGACGAGGCGGGCCTCCTGGTGGCATCGGCATGGTGGGGGGTGGCAAATACGACGGGGCACCGTGGAGGAGCTCAGAGTGGTGCTCCATTTGCAAACAGAGAAAGGGAGAAAACAAGGGGAGATGGCGGCGCGAGGGAGGAGAGGGGAAGCTAGGGTTTCACGGGAGGGATAAAAGGGGATAGAGGGAGTAGGTGGACGTGGTGGTTGAGGGGTGGTGGTGGAGGACCACGCCCTCTCCATGTGCGTGCTCAGCTGGAAGAAAGTGACCGGGGAAAAAGAGAGCTGGCGAAAGGGTATGGGATGAGGTGGAAGGGCTGGTGCTGGGCTTGGTGGCTGCTCCGGAAGAAGAGGGAGAGAGGCCAGGGAAGAGAGAAGACCCAAGGAGGGGTTAGGGTTAGGTTTTTTTATTTCAAAACTTGTTTTCCTTTTTATTTTGAATCTGTTTTGAAAAACCAACTTGAATCAAAACCAGAACCGAACAATTTTTATATTGAATTTTAAAACATTTAAAAATAAGTTTATTTGTTAGATAGTTTTGGTGATGGGGCTTTGTTAAAGGAGAATACATAGAGGAGGTTTATTAAATAAACCATATGAGAGGAAGAAACAAAATAGTTTTTATTTAAAATAATTTTTATTTGATAAAATCTTGTGGATGATATGATGCATGATCCATGATCCATGATGATGCACAAAATAAAAACAACAAACAATTCTATTAGGGGTGCTACCTGGGGCCATTACATTGATGTAGACGATCGTTCTGGTGCTACAATCCGGCAACACCTCCGTACTCGGTCACGCGTACGGTGTCGATGATGTCCTTCCTCTCCCATTCCAGCGGGCAGCGAAGGAGTAAATCTCCTCGGAATCCGAGCAGCACAACAGGCGTGGTGGTGGTGGGGGAGGAGAATTCCTGCAGGGCTTCGCCTAAGCCGGAGCAGGAGAAACTGGGAGGGGAGAGGTGGGAAATTAGGGTTGCGTGCGGAGCAGCTATGGCCGGCCAACCCATCCCTCTATATATAGTCGGGGGTAGGGTTAGGGTTTCCCAAAACACATCTAGGGTCGGCGCCTGGTGGGCCTAGACCATGCCTGGGGTGGGCCCGCGCCCAGGGGTGGTCTGGCACACTCCCGACCTTTCTCTGTCTCCCTATCTGACTCCGTCTGTGTGACAGAAAAATAGGAACTTCTGTTTTTGTTTTGTCCAATTCCGAGAATATTTCCAGAACAACTTTCAAAATACAAAACAGCAGAATTCTTCTAGAACAATTCTCAAACATAACTTGCCTCCGGACCACCTCGTGATGTCCTAGATCCCATCCAAGACTCCGAACAATATTCGGTCTCCAACTCATATTCCGTATCTACTAAACAACATCGAACCTTAAGCGTGTCACCCTACGGTTCGTGAACTATGCAGACATGATCGAGACCCCTCTCCTATCAATAACCAATAGAGGGACCTGGAGATCCATAATGGCTCCCACATATTCAACGATGACTTCGTGATCGAATGAACCATTAACATACAATACCGATTCCCTTTGTCGTGCGATACTTTACTTATCTGAGGTTCGATCATCGGTATCTCTATACCTAGTTCAAGCTCGTTACCGATAAGTACTCTTTACTCGTACCGTGGTATGTCATCCCTTGTGACCTAGTCATATGCTTGCAAGCTAATTGAATGACATTCCACCGAGAGGGCCCAGAGCATATCTATCCATCATCAGGATGGACAAATCCCCCTCTTGATCCATATGCCTCAACTCATACTTTCCAAGTACTTACTGACATAGGCATCCCCAAAGGGCCTGCCGAAGAAGGTACCCGGGGTTTATTAGCGGCCCACAACCCGAAGTTTATGAAGCCTGGAGGCCCAATCAGAAATAATTTGGAAAGATAGAGTTGTATTAGGAATATCAACTTGTAATTATTACGGGACGGTTCAGTAATCCTCCCGGACTTTGTAACTTGTACATCACGAAACCCTCGGCTCCACCTCCTATATAAGGGGGAGTCGAGGGGCAAAGAAAGGATCGAATCATTGTTTTACGCAACCCTAGTTTTCATAGCAGTCGAGTACTTTTCCGGCTGAAACCTTCGAGATCTACTTGCCCTCTACTTCGAACTAAACCCTAGCCTGCAACTTGTAGGCATTGATAAGTTAATCCCTTGTCAATTGGCGCCGTCTGTGGGAATTAGAGGCGACAAGGATCTGATCTCGATGGCACGTTCGACATCATCAACATCTTCGGTAGCAAGCAACGCGATGGATCGAGGTAAACAGATCGAAACCGCTCTAGTCGATTTTGTTCCTCACCCACCCTCCCGTATGGATGCATATGAGTATCTGGAGGAGCCCATGGACATGGCGTTCGGAAGGTTCCACTTCCGCGTCGGGAAGGAGGGATCTCATCGTATCGTGATATCGGACTCGGCGAGATCGGTTGCAGCTGGTTCCGATTCCTCGGGATCAGGGTCATCGTTCGAGTCTGGCGATGAAGAGATTTCGTCGAAAATATCCACCAAGCTCGCCTCAAGCGGAGAACTCGTCAAGATCTTCAGCAACATATCCGTCGGGTCGTCTGCGGACTCAAATATAAGCAGTGACTCGGACAGTGTCGATACTTTCGACTTCATCGACCGATCTACTTCTGTTCGTGAGGTCTTCACCGGTCTATACGACGGTGTCACCAATATCGATGACAACCAAGCTTCAACACATCACCAAGTGTACGTCATTGGGGAAGCGAGCCGAGCCGAACCAGAAACGTCAGAGGCTTTCGATGATTTGGGAAATCCATACGTCGATCCCACTGATCTCATGCGAGGTTTGGGTACCAAATACATTGGTACTGGACCAAGAGAAAAGGTGCAACTCCCGTAAGAAGCCTGGGATAGAGCGGCAAGAGCCATGAATGACACAGAGCCGATGAATACCACTGCAACAGTCGCAGAACTACAGGCGTACCAGTATAAATTAGCCCGTGAAAGGAGGGAACTCGAAAAAGAAAGAATCGAACTCGAAAAGAGAAGAGCCGCCGCTTCTACGTCAAGCAGGCGAAGGGCTGAGCTGAGCCGACATTCAGGGAATTCGGGAGACAACCACAGAGACGCCCGTAACAGGGGAAGATCTCGACTGCAGAACGTACCGGAGGCAGAGAGGGAGAATCTGATCCAGAACCTCGACATGTCCTTCATGTCGATCGACACAAGAGGAAACATTATCCCTAATACCCCGGAAGCAGGATATATGGCGACACAGGCCTTCATATTGGCTAACAGGCCACCCGCAGGAGATCCAAGAGAGGCATTGTATAACATGGCGTTGGCAAGAGTTGGAGTCATGGGGACAACGTTTGCGGGTACAAGCACACCTCCCGAAGGTGCCGCAAGGCAAAATAGTCCACGACCTACAACGGCAGTGCAAGAACTCCCAAGAACGTCGGCAAGAGACACAGTGACACAAACACGGGTCGATAGGGCGCGACATGAGAGGAGAGAACGTTGGCAGTCACCTGAAGTAGATGATGAAGATATGTGCGGACTCCCCTGTTTCACTCGACGAGTCCATAAAACGTGAGTCCCGTCTGATTTCAAGTTGCCTGACAGTTATAAGAAATTCGACGGATTGCAAGATCTCGAGGATTGGTTGGTTGATTACTTGGAAACAGTAAAATTGACGGGTTGAACCAAGGCAATGGCTATGCAAAGCATCCAAGTGTATTTAAGCGGCGCAACTCGATCATGGATTAAGAAGTTACCACATGGGTCTATCGACAGTTGGGAAACCTTCGAGGACCTGTTCGTATAGAATTTCTTGTCCACATGCAAGAAACCTGCGTCAATAGAGGAATTGAGAGCCTGTCGACAGAAGTATGACGAGTCGATGAGGGTGTACATACAGAGGTGGAATATTATCAAAAACTCGGTAGAAAATGTATCTGATGAGAGAGCGATAGACGCTTTTGTCGGGGGGATCCGACGAAAGGATTTCATCGAGGACCTTTTAAGGACTAATCCAAAGACAATAGCAGCACTCATGGAGATAGCGAATCGTTGGGCAGATGGAGAGGATGCTGTCAACAACAAGCGACATAGGTCGCCTGAGGAGGATTGTAACAGAAACATTCAAAACAGACGGCGTTTTTCTTGCCAGTTTTCAGATCACGACGGTCCCGGCCAAATATCGGCCGGCTTCCGAGGAAATAATGGAGGAAACAATCGAGATGATTATCAAAAGAGTGATGAGTAGCGCACTGACTACAGGGATAGTCCCCGTCCAAATAGGCAAAATAATGGTCCAAGGTTCCAGAGGCCGTACATATCTCCCGAAGATATGATGAACGGATCATGACAAATGCACTTTTATCTCGACAACAATGGAAAGAGGCAATCAGGACACTTGCAGAAAGACTGTCGAACTTTTCAGGCGTTGAATAGGTTTGCAGGGCATGCCAACGCACATGCAGCAAACAGATACCCTCAGGGGCCAAGGAGTGAGGTTCACCTTCCGCCTCCTCCCTTAATTACGGACGAAAATCGGCATCATCTACGAATAGCGGCAGCTCCACATCCACCTCCTTATATCAACACCAACGATGCGGTCTCGATGATTCAGAAAGCCAGGCCATCCAATAGAGCTCAGAAAGTAATTTCGCGACAAGTTTTCATGGCAGAGAAGATGCCTCCACCAACAATAGAGTATCTGAATTGGTCGGGATAGGACATTGGCTTCACCATAGCGGACCACCCGCAGCAAGTTCCTCGACCAGGGCAATCAGCTTTAATCTTACCAGCGGTGATTGCAGGATTCGTCGTATCACGGGTGTTTATAGACGGAGGCAGCAGTTTAAACCTTATGTACGCAGATACATTAAGGAAGATGAATATATCCCTGGCGAACTTAAAACCAACGGATATGTGTTTCCATGGTATCACACCAAACAAGCCAAGTTATCCACTGGGGAAGATCAATCTCGACGTTCAGTTTGGAACCCGAGAGAATTACAGGATAGAAAGGCTGGAGTTCGAAGTCGTGGATTTCCCATCACAGTACCATGCTTTATTGGGACGACCCGCATATGCTAGATTCATGGCAGTACCACACTACACATATTTGTTGTGGCGGCTCCCTGGACCTAAGGGACCAATTACAGTGAAAGGAAGTTTTGCACTAGCGGACAAGTGCGACAAGGATTTTCACCGGCTATATATGGCGTCAAAACTGACAACAGACTACGACGTGTTGCCAGATGTCGGGAGGCCTCTCAAGGAACCAACCTTTGATACCACCAAGAACTCGAAGGAAGTGCAGATACACCCGACAGATCCCAAGAAGACGACAACTATCGCCACAAACATGGCCCTCGCATAGGAAAGCACACTCGTCGAGTTCCTCCGTGAGCGCTGGGAAATCTTCGCATGGTGTCCAGCTGACATGCCAGGAGTACTGATGACCCACAAGTATAGGGGATCGCAATAGTCTTCGCGGGAAGTAAAACCCAATTTATTGATTCGACACAAGGGGAGACAAAGAATACTTGAAAGCCTTAACAGCGGAGTTGTCAATTCAGCTGCACCTAGAAACAGACTTGCTCGCAAGAGTTTATCAGTAGTAACAGTTTTATAGCAGTAGCAGTAGTGAAATTGTTGGAGATATGCCCAAGAGGCAATAATAAAATGGTTATTATAATATATCTTTGTGTTTATGATAATGTTTATATACCATGCTATAATTGTATTAACCGAA
Source organism: Lolium rigidum (assembly GCF_022539505.1). Classification (NCBI taxonomy): domain Eukaryota; kingdom Viridiplantae; phylum Streptophyta; class Magnoliopsida; order Poales; family Poaceae; genus Lolium; species Lolium rigidum. The sequence continues at coordinate 46,466 of NW_025900392.1, read as the reverse complement.
ACATTGATACATGTGTGTTATGTAAACAACAAGGAGTCCCTAGTAAGCCTCTTGTATAACTAGCTTGTTGATTAATTGATGATCATGGTTTCGTGATCATGAACATTGGATGTTATTAATAACAAGGTTATGTCATTATGTGAATGATGTAATGGACACACCCAATTAAGCGTAGCATACGATCACGTCATTAAGTTATTTGCTATAAGCTTTCGATACATAGTTACCTAGTCCTTATGACCATGAGATCATGTAAATCACTTATACCGGAAAGGTACTTTGATTACATCAAACGCCACTGCGTAAATGGGTGGTTATAAAGGTGGGATTAAGTATCCGGAAAGTATGAGTTGAGGCATATGGATCAACAGTGGGATTTGTCCATCCCGATGACGGATAGATATACTCCGGGCCCTCTCGGTGGAATGTCGTCTAATGTCTTGCAAGCATATGAATAAGTTCATAAGAGACCACATACCACGGTACAAGTAAAGAGTACTTGTCGGAGACGAGGTTGAACAAGGTATAGAGTGATACCGATGATCAAACCTCGGACAAGTAAAATATCGCGTGACAAAGGGAATTGGTATCGTATGTGAATGGTTCATTCGATCACTAAGTCATCGTTGAATATGTGGGAGCCATTATGGATCTCCAGATCCCGCTATTGGTTATTGGTCGGAGTGAGTACTCAACCATGTCCACATAGTTCACGAACCGTAGGGTGACGCACTTAAGGTTTGATGTTGAAATGGTAGAACTTGAATATAGAATGGAGTTCGAATATTTGTTCGAAGTCCCGGATGAGATCCCGGACATCACGAGGAGTTCCGGAATGGTCCGGAGAATAAGATTCATATATAGGAAGTCATTTTATAAGTTTGAAAATGATCCGGTGCATTTATGGAAGGTTCTAGAAGGTTCTAGAATATTCCGGAAGAAAGTCACTTTGGAAGGCGGAGTCCCGAAGGGACTCCACCACCATGGCCGGCCAACCCTAGGGGGTGGAGTCCCGGTGGACTCCACCTAAGGTGGCCGGCCACCCCCTCCCAAGGGAAGGTGGGAATCCCACCTCTAGTGGGAGTCCTAGCTTGGGTAGGTTTCATGTCATATGGAAGGTTTTGGTTTGGGGTCTTATTCGAAGACTTGTAGACCAACTCTTGGGTGTTCCACCTATATAATGAGGACCAAGGGGAGGGGGCCGGCCACCCCAACAACCACAAGGTGGCCGCACCACTAGATGGCTGGCGCCCCCCTCTCCCCAAACCCTAGCCGCCCCACTACTCCTTCTTCCCCGCACGCTTAGCGAAGCTTCACCCGAATTCTCCACCGCCACCGACACCACGCCGTCGTGCTGTCGGATTCAAGAGGAGCTACTACTTCCGCTGCCCGCTGGAACGGGGAGGTGGACGTCGTCTTCATCAACAACCGAACGTGTGACCGAGTACGGAGGTGCTGCCCGTTCGTGGCGCCGTGATCAAGATCTTCTACGCGCTTTTGCAAGCGGCAAGTGAACGTCTACCGCAGCAACAAGAGCCTCATCTTGTAGGCTTTGGAATCTCTTCAAGGGTGAGACTCGATAATCCCCTCGTTGCTACCGTCTTCTAGATTGCATCTTGGCTTGGATTGCGTGTTTGCGGTAGGAAATTTTTTGTTTTCTATGCACGTTATCCTACAGAAATAACAGCAGCAGAGTAACAAAGATAGCAGTAATGATTATAGTAAACATCAGGATTAAAATACTGTAGGCACAGGGATGAATGACGGGCGTTGCATGGATGAGAGAAACTCATGTAACAATCAAGGTAAGGCATTTACAGATAATAATAAAGCGGTATCCAAGTACTAATCAATCAATAGGCATGTGTTCCATATATAGTCGTACGTGCTCGCAATGAGAAACTTGCACAACATCTTTTGTCCTACCAGCCGGTGGCAGCCGGGCCTCTAGGGAATCTACTGGAAATTAAGGTACAACTTTTAATAGAGCACCGGAGCAAAGCATTAACACTCCGTGAACACATGTGATCCTCATATCACCGCCTTCCCCTTCGGTTGTTCCAATTTATGTCACTTTGGGGCCTCGGGTTCCGAACAACAATACGTGTATACAACTTGGAGGTAAGATCATAAACCAATGCATATCATCATGAAACAATAACATGTTCAGATCTAAGATCATGGCACTCGGGCCCTAGTGACAAGCATTAAGCATAACAAGTTGCAACAATATCATAAAAGTACCAATTACGGATACTAGGCACTATGCCCTAACAATCTTATGCTATTACATGACCAATCTCATCCAATCCCTACCATCCCCTTCAGCCTACTGCGGGGGAATTACTCACACATGGATGGGGGAAACATGGCTGGTCGATGGACAGGCGTCGGTGGTGATGATGGCGATGATCTCCTCCAATTCCCCGTCCCGGCGAGGTGCCAGAACGAAGTTTCTGGTCCCGAGACCGAGTTTCGCGACGGTGGCGGCGTACTGGATGGTTTCTGGCGACCTCGACTTCTCGTCTCGCGTTTTTAGATCGAAACCCTTAAGTAGTCCAGAGGGGGGCGTCAGAGGCTAGCCGAGGGGGCCACACGCTAGGGCGGCGCGCCCCCCCTCTAGGCCGCGCCGGCCTAGTTTCTGGGGGGCCTGGGCCTCCCCCAGGCTTGCCCTTCTGGCTCCGTGATTCTTCTGGAAAAATAAGCCCTTCGACATAAATTCCGACGATTTTCCTGAAAGTTGAATTTCTGCACAAAAACGAGACACCAGAGCAATTCTGGTGAAAACAGCGTTAGTCCGTGTTAGTTGTATCCAAAATACACAAATTAGAGGCAAAACAATAGCAAAAGTGTTCGGGAAAGTAGATACGTTTTGGACGTATCAACTCCCCCCAAGCTTAGCTTATTGCTTGTCCTCAAGTAATTCAGTTAACAACTGAGTGCGATAAAAGAACTTTCACGAACACATTTGTTCATATGATGTAAATATTCTCATGATATGGCAAGTACTTAAGCAATTCATAATAAGATACATGCAAATAAAATCATCTAATAGCTATGTCAATCATGGAAAAGGTACCAACAAATTAACAATAAGCATCATGAATTATGTCTATCAGCAGGATTGCAATGTTCATAAAAGGATATGATAAAGTGCTATCTCTCTTGCCCGTATTTGTACAGAAAAACATAAATGCTCGGGCACCTTTGAAGTTTGTGGGAAGACTGTAGGTAGAGACTATCAAAGATAAAAGCATCAAAGTTATACCACAGCTAATCATATTTTGGGACAAGTATATTATACTAAGAATGATAGTTGTGCTCTCAAGAAAGTGCTCAAAGAAAGGATGGAGACTCAATGTAAAAGTAAAAGATTGACCCTTCGCAGAGGGAAGCAGGGATTAACATGTGCTAGAGCTTTTCATTTGTAAAACTGTTATCACCAGAATTTAACCAAGTCTGGAGATGGGCCATGACCGAAGATGGGCTTAGAAGACATGTATATTGAAGTGTCTCTGAACCGGCCTTGTGCGAGAAATTGGGCTAGATTGCCCGTGTATCTGTAAATTATAGTAGGTTACGTGTCGGTTAGAATTAAGAGATAGAGTCCAGCTCGTACACAGTTGGGTTTGTTCCCAAGTTAGAAAGTCTACGGACTATAAATATGTATCTAGGGTTATTGAGAAAGAGGACGATCACGTTCACAACAAATCAATCTAGGCACATCGCCACCCCTTGTTTCGAGGGTTTCTCCCGGGTAAGCATCATGCTGCCTAGATCGCATCTGGCGATCTAGGCAGTATTCGTTTATCCGTTGTTGGTGTTGCTCGTGCTGAAGCCTTTTTGATGGCGAGCAACACCCTTATCGTAGATATTTTGGGGATGACGTCGATGCTTTCACGATGTACTTGCTTAGCTACGCTACCCCTCGATATCTAGCTTCCCTTGCGCCTATCTTAGGTGTAAGGGCAACATCTTGCTTGTTCTTTATTTAGTAGATCTAATCCGTTATAGTTGCTCCTTATTCTTCAAGGATTGGTTTGATATCCGCATGGTTAGGCCTTATAAACGGGTTGAACGATCCGGTAGTGCGTAAGGTGTGGCTTACTAAGCCCTAGAGGGATTGTTCCGGGGATCAACTTCATGTTGGTTTTTAGGCCTCTCTAGGGCTGGTTTTCCATTATCTTACGTATCTGCTAGGCTCAACTACGCGTAGGATGTTCCGATTATGCGGTGAAAACCCTAGACTATCGTAGATTAGGTTAGCTTGATATCGATATAGCATGATCCCCATGTCATTATAAATCTAACATGAACCATGGGGCAATCGGCTCTTTGAGCCGATCCACAGGGCAACCTAAGAGCCGATCGGGGCTCGTATTTAATGTTTACGTGTTTGCCATGCAGGAAACTAGTCGAAGCAATCCATCACCTTCCTGACCAGGTATAGGTCAGGTGGCACGCCCTTGCAAATACCAGGACGTGTGCCAGAAGGCATTGCGGGCCGTCGCCCGAGGGACCAGGGTCCACCGCAGTCCTGGGAGCCTCCCGGCTCTACGGTGTTGCCCGTCGCTACTCGTCGGTGGGTTTTTGACAGCAACACATTCTGGCACGCCCGGTGGGACATTCTACAACAACAACAACATCGACATCTGCAGCAACCATGTCAAAAGCTGCGGATGAGGTGGTTGGCGAACCAGATCACGTACGCGGATCTGCCCGAAGAGCAAAAGAAGAAGTATGATGAGATGAAAGCCATCTTGGAAGCCGATCTCATCGGCTCCTTCATGAGGACCCGTTCACATGGCATAAGGTGGAAGGGGTTCTCCCCTGAAGGTGTTCTTGACGAAGTGGACCTGTCTAACCCGTCGGAGGAACGTACCAGAGCTCTGCGCCAGGAAATCAATTACATGGTGGCTCATTCTCTACAACGCCATTCTGAGAGCTTGGTGAATGCTTTCGAGCGCGTCGTGGTCCGTGTGGTGCAGGAAATCATGAAGCATCAGTACTCCCCGTCAGGACCTACCCTAGGGACTCACCAGGGAGAAATACCGCTCCAGATCAGACCGCCGCTACCATTCGCGCTTGCAGCGCCAGGTTCGCCGGCGTACGTCGTCTACAAGGTTGGAGGCGATCCTAGCGATTGCCAATTCCTATATGAGCCGCCTAAGGAGATCCCACTGTAGGATAACGTTGCATAGAAAACAAAAAATTTCCTACCGCGAACACGCAATCCAAGCCAAGATGCAATCTAGAAGACGGTAGCAACGAGGGGTTTATCGAGTCTCACCCTTGAAGAGATTCCAAAGCCTACAAGATGAGGCTCTTGTTGCTGCGGTAGACGTTCACTTGCCGCTTGCAAAAGCGCGTAGAAGATCTTGATCACCGGCGCCACGAACGGGCAGCACCTCCGTACTCGGTCACACGTTCGGTTGTTGATGAAGACGACATCCACCTCCCGTTCCAGCGGGCAGCGGAAGTAGTAGCTCCTCTTGAATCCGACAGCACGACGGCGTGGTGTCGGTGGCGGTGGAGAACTCCGGCGGAGCTTCGCTAAAGCACGCGGGAGCTATGGAGGAGAGGGGGGCGGCTAGGGTTTGGGAGGGGGTGGCCGGCCACTTGGGGGGTGCGGCCAGCTTGTGGTCTTAGGGTGGCCGGCCCCCTCCCCTTGGCCCCTCATTATATTGGTGGAAGCCCCAAGTGTTGGACTACAAGTCTCCGAATAAGACCCAAACCAAAAACCTTCCATGTGATAGGGAAACCTACCCAAGGTGGGAATCCCACTTGGGGTGGGATTCCCCCCTTCCATGTGGGGGGTGGCCGGCCCCCTTTGGGGGAGTCCACTTGGGACTCCTCCCCCTCTAGGCTTGGCCGGCCATGGAGGTGGAGTCCCTCCGGGACTCCACCTTCCTTGGTGGTTTCTTCCGGACTTTTCTAGAACCTTCCATAGAACCTTCCGCATCATTTTAAATCACATAAAATGACATCCTATATATGAATCTTATTCTCCGGACCATTCCGGAACTCCTCGTGATGTCCGGGATCTCATCCGGGACTCCGAACAAATATTCGAACTCCATTCCATATTCAAGTTCTACCATTTCAACATCCAACTTTAAGTGTGTGACCCTACGGTTCGCGAACTATGCGGACATGGTTGAGTACTCACTCCGACCAATAACTAATAGCAGGATCTGGAGATCCATAATAGCTCCCACATATTGTTGACGTCAGAAACCCCCTGGCGGGCAGAGACGGGCAACACAGTAGAGCCGGGAACAACTAGGGCTGCGGCTGGCCCCAGTCCCTCAGAGCGACGGCCCGCAAAGCCTCCTGGTCACACGTCCGATGCTATCGCAAGGGCGTGCCACCTGACCTATACCTGGTCGGAAGGTGTGGATGATGCCTCGCTTAGTTTCCTGCATGGCATACACGTAAACATTAAATACGAGCCTCGATCGGCTCTCGAGTTATCCCGTGAATCGGCTCAAAGAGCCGATCCACCCATGATTCGTACAAGGTGTCCGAATATATGGTGGTCCCGCTTGATCAAGATAAAGCTAATGAGATCTACGACGATTTAGGGTTTTCACCGCATAATCGGATCATCCCACTCACGATTGGGCCTCGCGCTCGCGCACGGTGACCGTAAGCCGATCCTAGACAGGGCCTAAAAACCAACACGAGGTTGATCCCCGGAACATCCTTTCTAGGGCTAGCAAACGTCACCCTACACGCCGCTGGATCCTCCAACCCTTTGTAGGGCCTAACTAGTGCGGATATTAAACTAATCCTTGTAGAACAAGGAGCAACCGTAACGGATCAGATCTACTAAACTATGATCAAGCGGGGTGCCGCCCCTACACCCGAGATAGGTGTAAGGGCGGCTAGATGCATAAGGGTCGCACTACGACAGCATATGATACGAAGAACAATGCTAACCCTAACGCATCTAAGATAACTACGTTGCTCGCCATCAAAAAGGCTTCAGCACGAGCAACGCATGAACAACAGGATAGGCTCGTGCTGCCTAGATCGCAAGATGCGATCTAGGCAGCATGGTGCTTACCGGAGAAACCCTCGAGACGAAGGAGTTGGCGATGCGCCGAGATTTGTTTGTGTTGAACGTTGGTTGTTGTTTATTCCATAAACCCTAGATACATATTTATAGTCCAGGGGACTTTCTAATTCAGGCGTGCACCTAACCGTGCACGGGTCAAACTCTATCTAACCGACACGTATCCTAATATGTTACAGATACACCGGCCAACTAGCCCAAGTTTTGCACGCAAGGCCGATTCACGTATTTCTTCTATATATATATTCTTCAAGTCCATCTTGATCACGGCCCACCTCTGACTCGGTCAAATTCTGGTGATAACACATGCCCCCTGGTTTTGGAAATGTCATTTCCAAAATCATTACGCTTTTCTTTCGTTGGGTCATGTCGTGGCAGAGCAAAACTGCCGCAGAATCTTCCATCATTACGCCTCGCCTCCTGGGCTTCTCTGTACGAATGGACAATTTCGGCATCACGTCCTCGAGAACCGTCGTGGCATTAAATCTCCACTACACTCTCTTTATTTATCTGTGCCAAACGGTTCACCACTCCATCCCCTTGCTCTGCTCTGCCCACCAGCGCCAAAAAAACCCTCTTCCCCTGCAGCCATGTCTTCTTCTTCCTCCTCTGCCTCAGGCCTCCCTCTCCAATCGTCGCCGAAGAACAAGAAAGAGGACATCCTCCACTCCGGGGCGAACCCCATCTCCTCTGACAAAGAGAAGAAAGAAGGAGAAGCAAAGAAGACCAAGGCCTCCCCCTTCGCCAGGCTCCCGTCGAAGAAGCGCTCCCGCATGTGGGCGGACAGTGGGGATGACGATGACGACGAGGAAGGAGAAGAGGAGGGGGAAGAAGATGATTCCTCCTCCTCTGCTGGGTATCCGCCGACGAAGCGCTTCCGCAGTTGGGCGGATAGCGAGGATGATGATGATGATGAGGAGGAGGAAGCTCCAGCCGACGGCTGGGGCAGCAGCGGCGAGGAGCTTCCTGGGAGCAGCGCCGACGACCTCGACGACGGCGATGATGAGGACAGCGACAACTAGTAGAGTAGGACTAGTAGTAGCAGTGCACTAGGCACCAGATCCCTCTTTTGAGAGTCATCGGCTCTTCTTGTAAAGCCGCTCCTTTGAATTAATGAGAATTGTTCTTTCAATTTCTCTTTCCATTAATCCAATTTCCATCCTTCCGCTTGCCACACCAAGACCGATAGCAACGAATCGGATTATATTTTTTTTCTTGACCGTGGTATTTTGCAATCCCATAGCCGATGACTGTTCATCGGCTAATTTGAGAAACCAGTCTCCTTCCTTTTCTCGTAGCACCAGCACGGTCCAAACCTCGTACAAGACGACGGCTTTCCTTCCCAGCTCCTCCCTGAGAAGATCATGATGCAGGGTCAGCCGATGCAACTCCAATCGGCTCCCCAGAGCAGAGAACCTTCAGGGTGAGCTGCCCCCCGAGCTTCTTTAGTTTACTTCCTGCGCCTTGCCGGTCAGATCGGCTCCTTTCCTTTGGTGGATCTGAGGCAATCCATCCTTGAACTGCTCTGCACGTCCAGGCTGCTCTTGGCATTGTTCTTGAAGAGAGGATCTGAGCCCTTAGACCACTCCATTGAGGAGTTCTTCCATTAAAGTCTCTCTTCGTGGTCCACTTCCTGCTCCATTGATCCTCTGACAGTTATACCTCTTGAGTCGATGGCCATGCATCGGCTTTTATATCCTTAAGTCGATGTCTGCTGCATCGGCTGTGCTTAAAAATTTTTGATTTTTTTTTACGGCCGATTTATGTATTGGCCCCCATACCTCAATACCCATCATCAAAGAATAATCTTGGGCTGCTGGGCACTTGCAAGACATTCCTACTACACATCCTCGTGTTTCATCTACCTAGGTGCCCCCCCGAGCCGATTCTGTCAAGAGAATTGATGGTATCGGCTCTTCAGGTATCCCCTGTTGGATTACATGCTGAACCCAGGCAGAACGGATGGTGAGGATAATTTTGGCCGATTGCTGGAATCGGCCTCCATGTTGCTTGCTCGGTGAAGGTTTTGTAACGTTCCTTCATAAATTTTTGGGGCCGATCACAAGGATCAGCCTCGCCATGTTTGCTCATTGATTTGCTCTTGCTACTCGTTCAGGCCGGTAGATAAAACCAGCCCAATTTCTGACTTTATCATGTTGGTGTGCTTGCTGTCGTCCACCTTGAGTGCATCGTGTAATCGTGGAGCACTAGGCTTCGTCGGAAGAACGAGCACCATGTTTGTGCCAGCCGATGTTTCATCATCGGCTTTCCTTTGCTTGGGGCGCCACTCCATTTTCCGTGGACGACCCTCTTCATCCAGGGTTCGCTGAACTTTCGCAGCCGGATCAGGCCTTGCCTTCCTCAATGTATGCAAGTATAACCTTTCGGCTTCCTCCGAGCGGCGCAATCGCTGAACCCCGCGCTTTTGGGAACGGCTGAGTCCATCGGGGCACCACCTTGGCCGGTGGTACTGTCTTCTTCTTCTCCCTCGTCTTCTGAATCTTCGAGATCTTCCAACCGAGGGGACTCAGCGCGTTTGCTTTGTGGCGGGAGAGGCCCTAGGCGCTTGAATACGGACACGTTGGCTGCCTCCTTTTTCTTCTGGTTGCATTCTGGGCAATTGCCGATTGTGGGCAATCGGCTCATTCCTGAATCCCAGCAGTGTCTGAAGAAGGGACAATCCCAGTGCCTATCCTCGTCGACTCGCTCCCCCAACTTTTCCTTGGCACGGCGCTCGTGCTCCTCCTCCTCACGATCATGCCGACGACGTCTCCCGTCGTCCCTAGCCGGACGATCTTCTTCATCATCGTCGTTGTATCGCCGGCGTTGGTCATACTGACTCACATACTTGTTGAGGAGGTGATCAGAGAGAGGTCGTTGATACCTTATGTTTTTCACCTCTCCCTCTGTGACGTAGTGCTTGCCGTCTTGGCGGAGCCGATCTCGTGGAGCGGCTTCCTCTGTATCTTTGCTATGAGAGCAGCTGCCCTCATCTCCGTCCTTACCAGAGTGGTGTCCAGGTCCTACCATGTTGATATTGCACGAGAAATCCGGCTGGCACCCTCCATGGTAAGTATACTCCACCATGTTTACGGCGGGGAAGGGGTGTGTGTCGACCTTCATGGCGTACTGGTTGAAAATTAACCGTCCATTTTCTATCGCCATTTGGATCTGCTGCCGCCACACCCTGCAGTCGTTGGTGGTGTGGGTGAATGTGTTATGCCACTTGCAGTATGGCTTCCCGTTCAGCTCTTGCACCGTGGGGATCTTGTGGCCTTCAGGTACCTTATGCTTCTCCGTGAGTAAGAGATCAAAAATCTGCTCAGTTTTGGTCACGTCGAAGTCGAACCCTTTTGGAGGGCCTTGTGGCTTCACCCATTTGCAGGACACGGGGCCTGCCGCTCGAGTCCATTCAGCCACTGCTACCTCTCGATCTCCCGCGGCACCTTCATCTTCGTCTGCCTCAACCAGGGTCACCGCACGCTTGAATTTGTCCTGGTAAACATCTGGGTGGCGCTGCTCATATGCTGACAGCTTCTGCACCATGTGCGCCAATGAAGGGTAGTCTGCTTGGGAGGCCACGTCCTTAATCGATGATGAGAGACCCACCACCGCCAACTCGACCGCTTCTTTTTCACTTACATGAGCCGAAAAGCATCGGTTCCTAATGGTCCTGAAGCGCTGGACGTATTCTGACACTGTCTCCCCGCGCTTCTATCGTACTTGCGCTAGATCGGCAATACCAACCTCGGAAGCCTCTGAGTGATACTGCTCATGGAACTGCTCTTCCAACTGCTTCCAAGTCCGGATGGAGTTCGGTGGCAGCGATGTGTACCACCCGAAAGCCGATCCTGTGAGGGACTGTGCGAAGAACCTCACACGCAACTCGTCCGATGCTGAGATCGTGCCCAGCTGTGCCAAATATCGGCTCACATGCTCGATGGAGCTGGAACCATCTGATCCACTAAACTTTGTGAAGTCCGGGAGCCGATATTTGGGTGGTAGAGGGATCAGTTCGTAGTCGTTGGGGTACGGCTTGGTGTAGCCGAACGTCTTCCTTTTCGGCATCATGCCGAACTGATCTTTCAGGATTGCACAAATCTGATCCGCGGTGATGGCTGAAGGTGTCGAACCCCGAAGATTCGCCGGGGTGGCATACTTAACCAGCCATGCTTGCTTTTCCGGTTCTAAGCCAACTGCAGGAGCTGGGCTCTGGAGGTTTGTCGGAGTGGCGTACTTAGCTAGCCACGTTTGCTTCTCAAGATCTGCTCCTGACATTCCTCCTGCTGTTCCAGAGGCCCCTGCTGTTGCAACCTGGTTCGAGAGTGCCCAGGCATTGCAGTCTGGTACGTATGCGCACGCGTATCCGTGCGGGATCTCCTTGGGTGCCTCAGGTAGGAATTGGTAGTCACTAGGATCACCACCAATCTTGTAGACGACGTATGCCGATGAGTTCGGCAGTTCCGGTGCTGCCCATGCGAACGGCAACGGAGGATGGGACTGGAGCGGCATCTCTCCTTTGAAAGTCCCCAGAGCTGGTCCCGACGGAGAATATCGGTGGCTCATGATTTCCTGGACCACGCGTAGAGCGACACGCTCCAAAGTGTTCACCAGGCTCTCAGAGTGGCGGTGCAGCGAATGAGCCACCATGTAGTTGATTTCCTGCCGCAGCGACCTGGTGCGTTCTTCTGACGGGGCGGACAGGTCCACCCGATCGAGTGCGCCTTCAGGTCTGAACCCCTTCCACCTGACGCCATGGGAGCGGGTTCGGTGGAATGAGCCGATGAGTTCGGCTTCGAGGGTTGCCTTGATCTCGTCATGTTTCTTCTTGAGCTCATCAGGCAGATCCTCGTACTTGACCGGAGTGCCTTCCGCCATCTCGGATGTAGATGTCGATGTGGTGGATGTCGAAGGTTGTCCCACCGGGCGTGCCAGAATGTGTTGACGTCAGAAACCCCCGGCGGGCGAGACGGGCAACACGGTAGAGCCGGGAACAACTAGGGCTGCGGCTGGCCCCGGTCCCTCGGAGCGACGGCCCGCAAAGCCTCCTGGTCACACGTCCGATGCTATCGCAAGGGCGTGCCACCTGACCTATACCCGGTCGGGAAGGTGTGGATGATGCCTCGCTTAGTTTCCTGCATGGCATACACGTAAACATTAAATACGAGCCTCGATCGGCTCTCGGGTTATCCCGTGAATCGGCTCAAAGAGTCGATCCACCCATGATTCGTACAAGGTGTCCGAATATATGGTGGTCCTGCTTGATCAAGATAAAGCTAATGAGATCTACGACGATTTAGGGTTTTCACCGCATAATCGGATCATCCCACTCACGATTGGGCCTCGCGCTCGCGCACGGTGACCGTAAGCCGATCCTAGACGGGGCCTAAAAACCAACACGAGGTTGATCCCGGAACATCCTTTCTAGGGCTAGCAAACGTCACCCTACACGCCGCCTGGATCCTCCAACCCTTTGTAGGGCCTAACTAGTGCGGATATTAAACTAATCCTTGTAGAACAAGGAGCAACCGTAACGGATCAGATCTACTAAACTATGATCAAGCGGGGTGCCGCCCCTACACCCGAGATAGGTGTAAGGGCGGCTAGATGCATAAGGGTCGCACTACGACAGCATATGATACGAAGAACAATGCTAACCCTAACGCATCTAAGATAACTACGTTGCTCGCCATCAAAAAGGCTTCAGCACGAGCAACGCATGAACAACAGGATAGGCTCATGCTGCCTAGATCGCAAGATGCGATCTAGGCAGCATGGTGCTTACCGGAGAAACCCTCGAGACGAAGGAGTTGGCGATGCGCCGAGATTTGTTTGTGTTGAACGTTGGTTGTTGTTTATTCCATAAACCCTAGATACATATTTATAGTCCAGGGGACTTTCTAATTCAGGCGTGCACCTAACCGTGCACGGGTCAAACTCTATCTAACCGACACATATCCTAATATGTTACAGATACACGGGCCAACTAGCCCAAGTTTTGCACGCAAGGCCGATTCACGTATTTCTTCTATATATATATTATTCAAGTCCATCTTGATCACGGCCCACCTCTGACTCGGTCAAATTCTGGTGATAACACATATTCAACGATGACTTTAGTGATCGAATGAACCATTCACATACGATACCAATTCCCTTTGTCACGCGATATTTTACTTGTCCGAGGTTTGATCATCGGTATCACTCTATACCTTGTTCAACCTCGTCTCCTGACAAGTACTCTTTACTCGTACCGTGGTATGTGGTCTCTTATGAACTTATTCATATGCTTGCAAGACATTAGACGACATTCCACCGAGAGGGCCCGGAGTATATCTATCCGTCATCGGGATGGACAAATCCCACCGTTGATCCATATGCCTCAACTCATACTTTCCGGATACTTAATCCCACCTTTATAACCACCCATTTAGGCAGTGGCGTTTGGTGTAATCAAAGTACCTTTCCGGTATAAGTGATTTACATGATCTCATGGTCATAAGGACTAGGTAACTATGTATCGAAAGCTTATAGCAAATAACTTAATGACGAGATCTTATGCTACGCTTAATTGGGTGTGTCCATTACATCATTCATACAACAATGATATAACCTTGTTATTAATAACATCCAATGTTCATGATTATGAAACTAATCATCCATTAATCAACAAGCTAGTTAAGAGGCATACTAGGGACTCTTTGTTGTTTACATATCACACATGTATCAATGTTTCGGTTAATACAATTATAGCATGGTATATAGACATTTATCACAAACATAAAGATATATAATAACCATTTTTATTATTTCCTGTTGGGCATATCTCCAACAGTCTCCCACTTGCACTAGAGTCAATAATCTAGATTACACTGTAAGGAACCTAACACCCATGGCATTCTGGTGTTGGTCATGCTTTGCCCTAGGGAGAGCTTTAGTCAACGGATCTGGTACATTCAGATCAGCGTGTACTTTGCAAATCTTTACTTCTCCATCTTCGATGTACTCGCGAATCGAATGATAACGCAGCTTGATATGCTTCAGCCTCTTGTGTGACCTTGGTTCTTGTGCATTGGCGATGGCACCCATGTTGTCACAGTATATGACTAGTGGGTCCAATGCACTAGGAACCACACCGAGCTCTACAATGAACCTCTTCATCCATACCGCTTCTGATGAAGCCTCTAAAGCCGCTATGTACTCCGATTCTGTTGAAGACTTCGCCACCGTGCACTGCTTCGAGCTTGCCCAACTTTACTGCAGCACCATTCAATATAAACATGTACCCGGACCGTGACTTAGAGTCATCGGGATCGGTGTTCCAACTTGCATCCGTGTAACTTGTTACAACGAGCTCTTGGTCACCTCCATAAAAAGAAACATATCCTTAGTTCTTTTCAAGTACTTCAGGATATTCTTGACCGCTGTCCAGTGTTCCATTCCTGGATCACTTTGATATCTGCTAGTCAAACTAATAGCATGCGCTATATCCGGTCTTGTACATAGCATGGCATACATAATAGAGCCTACTTCCGAAGCATAGGGGATCTGATTCATCCTTTCTCTTTCTTCTGCCGTAGCCGGTCCTTGAGTCTTACTCAAGACCTTGACTGGTAACATAGGTAAAAACCCTTTCTTACTTTCGTCCATTCTAAACTTCTTTAGAATCTTGTCCAGGTATGTACTCTGTGATAGCCCTATTAGGCGTCTTGATCTATCTCTATAAATCTTGATGCCTAATATATACGATGCTTCACCAAGGTCTTTCATTGAAAAACTGTTATTCAAATAACCTTTTATACTGCTTAATAGTTCTATATCATTCCCAATCAATAATATGTCATCTACATATAATATCAGGAATGCTACAGAGCTCCCACTCACTTTCTTGTAAATACAGGCCTCTCCATGGCACTGTATAAACCCAAAGTCTTTGATCACCTTATCAAAGCGTCGGTTCCAACTTCTTGATGCTTGCTTCAGTCCATAAATTGAACGCTGAAGTTTGCATACTTTGTCAGCATTTTTAGGATCGACAAAACCTTTTGGTTGTACCATATACAACTCTTCCTCAATGTCTCCATTAAGGAACGCCGTTTTGACATCCATCTGCCAAATCTCATAATCGAAAAATGCAGCTATTGCTAACAAAATCCTCACAGATTTTAGCTTCGCTACAGGTGAGAAAGTCTCATCGTAGTCAACACCTTGAATTTGTCGGAAACCCTTTGCGACAAGTCGAGCTTTATAGACAGTAATATTACCATCAGCATCTGTTTTTCTCTTGAAGATCCATTTATTTTCGACAGCCTTGCGGCTATCAGGTAAGTCTACCAAAGTCCATACTTTGTTATCATACGTGGATCTGTTGCGGTCAGAAACCCACCGGCGGGCAGCGACGGGCAACACAGTAGAGCCGGGAGGCTCCCAGGACTGCGGCTAGCCCTGGTCCCTCGAGCGACGGCCCGCAAAGCCTCGGTACGCACGTCCGATGCTGGTGCAAGGGCGTGCCACCTGACCTATACCTGGTCAGGAAGGTGATGGATTTGCTTCGCTTAGTTTCCTGCATGGCATACACGTAAACATTAAATACGAGCCTCGATCGGCTCTCAGGTTGTCCTGCGAATCGGCTCAAGGAGCCGATTCACCCATGATCCGTATGAGGTATACGATCACATGGTGGTCCTGCTTGATCAAAATAAAGCTAAAACGACCTACGATGATTTAGGGTTTTCACCACATAATCGGAACATCCTACGCGTGATTGAGCCTGGCAGCCACGCACGGTGATAATAAACCGACCCTAGATAAGGCCTAAAAACCAACATGAAGTTGATCCCCGGAACATCTCATCTAGGGCTAGCAAACTACACCCTACGTGCTACTGGATCCTTCAACCCGTTTGCAAGGCCTAACTATGCAGATATTAAACTAACCCTTGAAGAACAAGGAGCAATCATAATGGATCGGATCTACTAAATAAAGATCAAACGAGGTGCCGCCCTTACACCTAAGATAGGTGTAAAGGCGGCTAGACGTCTAAGGGTTGCATGTACGAAAGCATGTGACACGATGAAACAATGCTAACCCTAACACATCTATGATAACTACATTGCTCGCCATCAACAATGCTTCAGCACGAGCAACGCATGAGCAACGAATAAACGTGTACTGCCTAGATCGCAAGATGCGATCTAGGCAGCATGATGCTTACCCGAAAGAAACCCTCGAAACAAGGGGTTGGCGATGCGCCTAGATTGGTTTGTGATCAACGTGATTGTTGTTTTTCTCAATAACCCTAGATACATATTTATAGTCCGTAGACTTTCTAACGTGGGAGTAATCCCAACCGTGCACGAGCCAAATTCTATCTAACCGACACGTATCCTACTATATTTACAGATACACGGGCAAATTAGCCCAAACTTTGTATACAAGGCCGATTCATGTATTTCTTCCAGGTATATTCTTCAAGCCCATCTTAATCGCGGCCCACCTCTGATCCGGTCAAATTCTGGTGATAACACATGCCCCCCTGGTTTTGGAAATGACAATTCAAAAATCACTCTGTTTATTTTCTTCGTCGGGTCATGTCGTGGCAGAGCAGAACCGTCGCAGTATCCTTCATCATGATGCCTTGCCTTATCAACTTCTCTGCAAGATTTGACTGTTTTAACATCACTTCCTCGGAAACCGTAGTGGCATTAAATCTCCACTATATCCCTTTTATTTAACCGCATCGAGCAGTTTGCTTCTTCATCCCCTCCTCATCCTCTGTTCCTCTGTAGTACTCGAAAACCCCGTCTTCCACCATGGACTCCTCCTCCTCTTCCTCCTCCGGTCTCTCCTACCGGTCTTCCTCCTCCCGCGAGTCGACGCCGGAGGACATACGCGCCCCAGAGCGATGGGACGAGGCGGACTGGGACTTCTCCGTCTGGTCGGAGGACGATGAATCCCTGACCGATGGGGAGGACAACCTTCGTTTCCTCATCGATGGGGATTCGGAGGAGGAGGACGACGAGGATGCTCTCTGGGGCGAAGACATCTCTTCCGATGAGGAAGATGAAGAAGTGGAGGAGGACACCTCCTCCGACGAGTACCCGCCGATGAAGCGCTTCCGCGCCGGGTCGGATGATGATGACGACGATGATGATGACGAGGAGGAGTACGGGACCCCTGCCGAAGGTTACGGCAGCAGCGACGAGGAGCCCGCCGGCAGCAGCGCCGACGGCAGCCACGACAGCACCGACGAGGGCAGCAACGGCCCTTAGACTAGGACTAGTATCATATGGCTAGTAATGGTAGTGCATTAGGCATCGGATGATCCTTTTGAGAGCCATCGGCTCTTTCTTGTAAAGCCGTTCCTTTGAATCAATAAGAACTGTTCTTCCAATTTGACTCTCCATTTATCCAATTTCAAGTCTTCCATTTGCCGCACCAAGAACCGATAGCAACGTATCGGACTTTTCACCTCAAACGCCCATGAAGCCAGAACCAAATACCAATTTAGACAGTCATCCAGGCATTCCTCAAATTTAGACTGTAATTTAATATCTAACCATAATACTTCGCAACCCTAAAGCCGATGGCTGTTCATCGGCTGTTTTGAAAACCCAGTCTCCTTCAGGTTAGATAGTTTTGCCGATGATGTCCCTTCATCTCCTTGCAGCAACAGGACGGTCCAGACCCTGCAGGTGAGGACGGCTCCCCTTTCAGATTCCTCCCAACAGCTCCGGTGGTCCTCTTTTGCAAAATCTCACCACCTTTGAAGAAGGTCGTGATGCAGAGCCATCCGATGACACCTAAATCGGCTTCAAAAGCAGAGTGTCCACTAGGTCAGCTGCCCCCCGAGCCTCAGTCAAGGCGAGAACAGCGGTGAGGAAAGTAGCTGCCAGGAAGACTCTGAGGCGCCAAAGCCCTACTCCAGCTCAAGAAGGCTTGCACGTAAGTTCCGCCCATGCTTTGGCTGATTTCATTCATCCTTCTAGGCTTCTGCAGCATACTCGTAGTCCTTCTACAAACCTCTACTGAAGAAAACTCTAGTGAGGACACGCAGTTCAATCGAAGAGACTCGAGCTCGGGCAACTCGTTTCCCAAACCACCCATTAGAGTCGGCGGCAGGGGCAGCCTACGCACAGAGAGCCGATGCATCCAGAAAGCCCGCAAGGAACCGCAAGCCTCTCCATTTGCAGATTGATGACACCTCCAATGGGGAAGTCGAGGAGGTACCCATGCCATCCGCCACTCTGGCCCTAGCAACTTCTACGAGTGTAGTTGAGAAGGTAGCCAACTTGGCCAAACCGACAGCAGAAACGCCAGAGCCGATCATCTCTTCTTCCGTTGAAAGCCGATATTGCAGACCAATGCCAACGGCTTAATGAGCAACAGGCTGCCTTGGACGCCACAACTGACACATCTGACAGCACTGCTGAACTGGCGACCCTGCGCAAAGGGTTGGAGGTCCTTGAAGAGAAGGTCCGGGCAACAAAAACAGCTCATTGGAGCTGAGGAAGCTCTCATCGTTCACTCCCTCGAGGAAGCAGAAAGCCTCGAAGATGGACTGAAGACCGACTTGGCCGAAACCCGCGCCTTGAACACGCAGCTGGTAGATCCTGTGTAATTTGTACTAGAGTCGATGGCTGTGCATCGGCTGTACATTATGAATTTTTTTTACTGGCCGATTTTTCTATCGGCCCCCAATGTTTTACTGCACATGTATCGCACATGTTCATCTGATTAGGTGCCCCCCAGCCGAATCTGTCGAGTAACCGCAGATATCGGCTCGTAGTTAGCCAAGGTATCGTACTTGAACATCGGCTCCGTCAGGACCAATGTTGACTTCTTCCAGCTCATCGGCCGACGTAAACCCGTATCCCCGCTTTCCGCCGCCCGTTAGATCGACGTTGAACACGGCGTAACGTATGGTGAGGATAATTTTGGCCGATTGCTGGAATCGGCCTCCATGTTGATTGAATTGCTCAAATGAAGGTTTACATCTTGGTCTTGCTTCGGCATAACTACGTGACATGCTTGAGACGAGATTATCCCTTTTATTTCTTGGGGCCGATCACAAGGATCGGCCTTGCCAATGTTCGTCCATAGATGTTTGCTCTTGTTACACGGTCAGGCCGGTGGATAAGACCAGCCTCACCCCGTCCTTCGTCACATCGATGCGCTCGCAGTCGTCCAAAGTGATGCCGAGAGTGGCTCTTGGCCCGTCGTCTCCCAAACGTTCATGCCGCCCGTTGAAATCTCGGCTGAGTCATCTCGCGTGGACGACCTCTACTTCATCTCCATCCCACTGTATTAAACATTTGTGCATCGTGGATGGAATGCAACAGTTGGCGTGGATCCAATCTCTCCCTAGCAGGACAGCATAGGTGCTCTTGCTATCGACAATAAAGAACATCGTAGGGATGGTTTTTCTTCCTATGGTCAGATCCACGTCCAGAACACCTTGTGCTTTAGATGCTTGGCCGTTGAAATCGCTCAGTGTAACGTTGGTCTTGATCAGATCCGAGCTAGAGCGTCCCAACCGACGTAGCATGGAGTATGGCATGATGTTGATCGCCGCTCCGGTGTCCACCAAGCATCTTGTTGACAGTGCTGCCCATTGATGTAACCTCGTAAGTATAGGGCCTTCGAGTGTCCGTAGCTTCTTTCTCGTGGCTTCTCAAAGATAACCGGCCGTGGGCCGCAGTCAAGTTGTGCCACAGTGCTTCGTCTAATCTCGGAGCACTAAACTCCGTCGGAAGGATGAACACCATGTTCGTGCCAGCCGATGTCTCATCATCGGCTTTCCTTTGTTCGGGACGCCACTCTTTCTTTTGTGGCCGACCTTCTTCGTCCAGAGTTCGCTGAATTTTCGCGGCCAGATCAGGCCGCGCCTTTCTTAACGTGTGCAGGTATAACCTTTCGGCTTCCTCCAAACCACGTAGTCACTGAACCCTACGCTTTTGGGAATGGCTGAGTCCATCAGGGCACCACCTTGGCCGGTGGTACTTATCTTCTTCTTCTTCATCATCGTCTTCTAACTCCTCGAGATCTTCCACCCGAGAGGACTCGACGTGCTTGTTCCGAGGTGGGAGAGGTCCTAGACGTTTGAACACGGACACGTCACCCGCACCCTTCTTCTTCTATCTACATTCGCGCGGTTGCCGATTGTAGGCAATCGGCTCATTCCCGAATCCCAGCAAGTGTCCGAAGAAGGGACAGTCCCAGTGCCTATCCACGTCGTCTTGCTCTCTTAACTTTTCCTTGGCGTGGCGCTCATATCTCTCCTCGTCGCGATCATGCCGACGATGTCTCCTAGCGTCCCTGCTAGCCAGACGATCTCTTTCGTCACCGTTGTCGTATCGTCGGCGTTGGTCGTACTTACTCACGTATTTGTTGAGGAGGTGATCAGAGAGAGGTTGCTGATATCTCACATTCTTCACCTCTCCCTCTGTGATGTAGCGCTTGCCATCGTGCCGGAGCCGGTCGCGTGGAACGGCTTCCTCTTTGTCCTTGTTATGAGAGCAGCTGCCCTCGTCTCTGTCCTTACCAGAGTGGTGCCCAGGTCCTACCATGTTGATGCTGAACGAGAAACCTGGGCCGGAACCCCCAGGGTAAGTGCACTCCACCATGTTAACGGCGGGGAAGGGGTGTGTGTCGACTTTCATGGCGTACTGGCTAAAAATTAGACGCCCTTGTTCTATCGCCATTTGGATCTGCTGACGCCACACCCTGCAGTCGTTGGTGTTATGGGTGAACGTGTTATGCCACTTGCAGTATGGCTTTCCGTTCAGCTCCTGCACCGTGGGGATTTTGTGGCCTTCGGGCACCTTTAGCTGCTTCTCCTTAAGTAAGAGGTCGAAAATTTGCTCAGCCTTGGTCACATCGAAGTCAAACCCTCTTGGAGGACCTTGTGGCTTGACCCATTTGCAAGACACGGGGCTTGCCCCCCGAGTTCATTCAGCCACTGCTACCTCTTGATCTCCCGCAGAGCCTTCATCTTCATCTGCCTCAACCAGGACCACCGCACGCTTGAATTTATCCTGGTACACCTTCCGGGTGGCGCTCGTTCATATAATGACAGCCTCTCGCACCATATGCGCCCGTGAAGGGTAGTCTCGCTTGGGAGGCCACATCCTTGATCGGTGATGCGAGACCCACCACCGCCAACTCGACTGCTTCTTTTTCAGTCACACGAGCCGAATAGCATTGGTTCCTAACGGTCCTGAAGCGCTGGATGTATTCTGATACTGTTTCTCCGCGCTTTTGTTGTACTTGTGCTAGATCGGCAATGCCAGGCTCGGAAGCTTCTGAGTGATACTGCATGTGGAACTGTTCTTCCAACTGCTTCCAAGTCCGGATTGAGTCTCGGTGGCAGCGATGTGTACCACCCGAAAGCCGATCCCGTGAGGGACTGTGCGAAGAACCTCACACGTAGTTCATCCGATGCCGAGATCGTGCCCAGCCTGCGCCAAATATCGGCTCACGTGTTTGATTGAGCCGGAGCCATCTCGACCCACTAAACTTGGAGAATTCAGGAAGCCGATATTTGGGTGGTAGTGGGATCAAATCGTACTCGTTGGGGTACGGCTTGGAATAGCCGATTGCCCTCCTTTTCGGCACTATGCCGAACTGGTCTCTCAAGATTGTACTGATCTGATCCACGGTACTGGCTGCAGGAGTCGAACTCTGAAGATTTGCTGGAGTGGCATACTTAGCCAGCCACGCTTGCTTCTCAAGCTCTGAGCCAACCTGCAGGAGTTGAGCTCGGAGGTTCGTTGGAGTGGCATACTTAGCTAGCCACGTCTCGCTTCTCAAGATCTGTTCCGAAGTTCCTCCCGCTCGTTCTAGAAGTCCCCGTTGTTGCAGCCTCGGTTCGTGAGTGCCCGAGTCATCGCAGCTCGGCACGTATGTGCACGTGTATCCGTGAGGGATCTCCTTAGGCGCCTCATACAAGAACTGGTAATCACTAGGGTCACCACCGATCTTGTAGACGATGTATGCCGGCGAACTCGGCACTTCTGGTGCTTCCAACGCGAACGGCAGCGATGGTCGGGACTGGAGTGGTATCTCTCCTTGGTGAGTCCCTAGAGCTGGTCCTGACGGAGAGTGCTGATGCCTCATGATTTCCTAGATCACCCGAAGGGCGACACGCTCCAAAGTGTTCACCAGGCTCTCAGAATGGCGGTGCAGCGAATGAGCTACCATGAAATTAATCTCCTAACGCAGAGACCTGGTGCGTTCTTCTGAAGGGGCGGACAGGTCCACTGCATCGAGCGCGCCTTCAGGTGAGAACCCTTTCCACCTGATGCCGTGTGAGCGGGTTCTCTCGGAAAGAGCCGATGAGGTCGGCTTCGAGGATAGCTTTGACCTCGTCAAACTTCTTCTTGAGCTCCTCGGCCGGATCTTCGTACGTGACCGGAGTACCTTCCGCCATCTCAGATGTAGATGGCGATGCGCTTGATGTTGAAGACTGTCCCACCGGGCGTGCCGAATGTGTTGCGGTCGAAACCCACCGGCGAGCAGCGACGGGCAACACAAGTAGAGCCGGGAGGCTCCCAGGACTGCGGCTGGCCCTGGTCCCTCGAGCGACGGCCCGCAAAGCCTCGGCACGCACGTCCGATGCTGGTGCAAGGGCGTGCCACCTGACCTATACCTGGTCAGGAAGGTGATGGATTTGCTCCGCTTAGTTTCCTGCATGGCATACACGTAAACATTAAATACGAGCCTCGATCGGCTCTCAGGTTGTCCTGTGAATCGGCTCAAGGAGCCGATCCACCCATGATCCGTATGAGGTATACGATCACATGGTGGTCCTGCTTGATCAATATAAAGCTAAAACGACCTACGACGATTTAGGGTTTTCACCACATAATCGGAACATCCTACGCGTGATTGAGCCTGGCAGCCACGCACGGTGATAATAAACCGACCCTAGACAAGGCCTAAAAACCAACATGAAGTTGATCCCCAGAACATCTCATCTAGGGTTAGCAAACTACACCGTACGTGCTACTGGATCCTTCAACCCGTTTGCAAGGCCTAACTATGCAGATATTAAACTAATCCTTGAAGAACAAGGAGCAATCATAACGGATCGGATCTACTAAATAATGATCAAGCGAGGTGCCGCCCTTACACCTAAGATAGGTGTAAGGACTGCTAGACGTCTAAGGGTTTCATGGACGAAAGCATATGATACGATGAAACACTGCTAACCCTAACACATCTATGATAACTACGTTGCTCGCCATCAACAAGGCGTCAGCACGAGCAACGCATGAACAACGAATAAACGTGTACTGCCTAGATCGCAAGATGCGATCTAGGCAGCATGATGCTTACCCGGAAGAAACCCTCGAAACAAGGGGTTGGCGATGCGCCTAGATTGGTTTGTGATGAACGTGATTGTTGTCTTTCTCAATAACCCTAGATACATATTTATAGTCCGTAGACTTTCTAACGTGGGAGTAATCCCAACCGTGCACGAGCCAAATTCTACCTGACCGACACGTATCCTACTATATTTACAGATACACGGGCAAACTAGCCCAAACTTTGTATACAAGGCCGATTCATGTATTTCCTCCAGGTATATTCTTCACGCCCATCTTAATCGCGCCCACCTCAGATCCGGTCAAATTCTGGTGATAACAGGTATTTCCTGCCATTCCAAGTAAATACTTTATGTGCTACCTTTAAACAATTCAAAAGCTATTACCTCTTATTTGTGTCAATGTTTTATAGCTCATGATGAAGTATATGGTGTTTTATCTTTCAACCTTGTCATTTACTCTTGACAGACTTTCACCAATGGACTAGTGGCATATCCGCTTATCCAATAATTTTGCAAAAAGAGCTGGCAATGGGGTTCCCAGCCCCAATTAATTAACCTTCACTAATAATTCTCTTCACATGGTTTGCCCTGATTCATCAGTAAGCAACTTAATTTTGCAAATAGACACCTTCATGGTATGTGAAATGTTGGAAGGCACCCGAGGATTTGGTTAGCCATGGCTTGTGAAAGCAAAAGGTTGGGAGGAGTGTCAGCTATAAATAAAAACTAAAATACATGTGTAAACAAAAGAGAAGAGGGATGATCTACCTTGCTGGTAGAGATAACGTCCTTCATGGGAGCCGCTCTTGAAAGTCTGGTTGATGAGGTAGTTAGAGTGCCCACTACCATTCGTTGACAACAACAAACACCTCTCAAAACTTTATTTGCATGCTCTCTATATGATTTCAAAACTTAAAAAGCTCTAGCACATGATTTAATCCCTGCTTCCCTCTGCGAAGGGCCTTTCTTTTACTTTATGTTGAGTCGGTTCACCTACTTCCTTCCATCTTAGAAGCAAACATTTGTATCAATTGTGCATTGATTCTTACATACTTGCTTATTTGCATTCATCATATTACTTTGTGTTGACAATCATCCATGAGATATGCATGTTGAAAGTTGAAAGCAATTGCTGAAACTTAATTCTTCCTTTGTGTTGCTTCAAAACCTCTTATTAAGAATTTATTGCTTTATGAGTTAACTCTTATGCAAGACTTTTTGATGCCTGTCTTGAAAGTACTATTCATTAAAAGTTTTGCTATATGTTATCTATTTGTTAGCAAACTATAGATCGTTACCTTGAGTCACTTCATTCATCTCATCTGCTTTGCAACAGTATGATCAAGATTATGATAGTAGCATGTCAGTACAGAAACTATTCTTTTTATCGTTTACCTACTCGAGGGCGAGTAGGAACTAAGTTTAGGGATGCTTGATACGTCTCCAACGTATCTATAATTTATGATGTTCCATGCTAGTTTTATGACAATACCTACATGTTTTGCTCACACTTTATAATGATTTTATGCATTTTCCGGAACTAACCTATTAACAAGATGCCACAGTGCCAGTTCCTGTTTTCTGTTGTTTTTGGTTCCAGAAAAGCTGTTCGCGGAATTCGACGAAACAAAAGCCAAACATCTTATTTCATCGAGACGGACCAGAACACCGAAGGGAAGCCGGAGAGGAGGCCCAGGGCCCCCACACCACAAGGTGGCGTGGCCTAGAGGGGGGGCGCACCAGCCTATGGGGAGAGAGCCCCCTGGCTCCTCCGACCCCGCCTCTTCGCCTATATAACCCCTCGCGACGTAAAAACCCTATACGAATTGACGAAACTCCAGAAAGACTCCAGGGGCGCCGCCGCCATCACGAAACTCCGTTCCGGGGGACAGACTCTCTGTTCCGGCACGCCGCCGGGACAGGGAAGTGCCCTCGGAAACCATCTCCATCAACGCCACCGCCTCCATCATGCTCCGTGAGTAGTTCCCCCATGGACTACGGGTTCTAGTTGTAGCTAGTTGGTACTCTCTCTCCCATGTACTTCAATACAATGATCTCATGAGCTGCCTTACATGATTGAGACCCATCTGATGTAATCGGTGTTGTGTTTGTTGGAATCCGATGAATTGTTACATTATGATTAGTCTATCTATAAAGTTTATGAAGTTATTGTTGCTGCAATCTTGTTGTGTTTAATGCTTGTCACTAGTGCACGAGTGGCATGATCGTAGATTTAAGCTCTATACTTATTGCTTAGATTGTATCTACAAGTTGTTTGCACATGTCTATGTTCGGAACCCGAGGCCCCAGAGTGACAGCAACTAGGATAACCGGAGGGGAAGGCTTAGATATGAGGATCACATGTTTTCACCAGGTGTTAATGCTTTGCTCCGGTGCTCTATTAAAAGGAGTACCTTAATTACCAGTAGATTTCCTTGAGGCCCGTCTGCTACTGGCTGGTAGGACAAAAGATGTTATGCAAGTTTCTCATTGCGAGCACGTATGACTATATATGGAAAACATGCCTACATGATTAATAATCTTGATGTTCTGTCTTAATGCTATTTCAATCCTATCAATTGCCCAACTGTAATTTGTTCACCCAACACTTGTTATTGGAGAGTTACCACTAGTGTAGATAGCTGGGAACCCCGGTCCATCTTTCATCATCATATACTCGGTCCTATATGTCATTAGAAGTAGTATCAACTATTTTCTGGTGCCATCGCCTCTGTGTTATCAAGTATCGCTGCTCGTGTTACTGTTACTATTGCTCTCATACTACTGCTACTTTCACATCACCCCTGTTTGTAGAGCTTTTCCAGGTGCAGCTGAATTGACAACTCAGTTGTTAAGGCTTATAAGTATTCTTCGTCTCCCCTTGTGTCGAATCAATAAATTGGGTTTTACTTCCCTCGAAGACTGTTGCGATCCCCTATACTTGTGGGTTATCAGTGATTAACATGATCTCATGGTCGAAGGATTAAGTTACTTTGCATATTAAAGCTTGAAGCACAAAGAACATTAAAGCTTGAAGCACAAAGAACTAAATGACTTGATCATATGCAACGCTTACTATGGGTGTATGTCCATCACATCATTCACCTAATGATATGACCTTGTTATTAATAACATCCAATGTTCATGATCAGGAAACCATGATAATCTATTAATCAACAAGCTAGTTTAACAAGAGGCTTACTAGGGACTCCTTTATGTTTACAAAACACACAAGTATTAATGTTTCTGGTTAATACAATTTAGCATGGGATGTAAACATTTATCATGAACACTAAGATATAACAATAAACACTTTTATTATTGCCTCTTGGGCATATCTCCAACAGTCTCCCACTTGCACTAGAGTCAATAATCTAGTTTGCATTTGTAAAGATATAACACCTTGGCCTTCTGGTGCTTATCATGTTTGCTCATGGGAGAGGTTTCAGTCAACGAATCTGACATACTCAGAAACGTATGTATTTTGCAATTCATTTGCGTCTCTACGCATTACTTAGTTTTTCAACTGCGGTCTGAAATATGTTACCAATATTGTCACATACAATATAGTTGCATAGTTCTGACACTACCAGAACTACACCAAGTTCTCAAAGAACTCTTCGACTCAAACACCTTTGATCATTGTCAAAACAATTGATCATTGTCAAAACAATGAGATACGCTGCCTTCGTTTGTAGAATCCGTCACAATATTTAGAACTTATCTAAATCTAGCATAGACTCTTTCTAGCCCATTGTGCTACCTTTTAATGAACACATTAGCTTAATTGAGATTGAACTTTCATTTTTATATGTGGCCAAACTAATATCGGTGTAACACTTTACATCGATTCGTTTGTCATTACCCCACATAAAACTACATATTTATATCCTTGGCTCTGACAAAGCACTCAGGGATATTCTTACTGTTGTCCAATGATCATCATATGAATCATTCTGATATATGCTCATAACACCTTAGAGCATAGGACATCTGATTATGTACATATTATTCGTGATCTAAAATCAGTCATGTGTTTTTACTCATTGAGTGTCAAATACACTCAAGTTTTGTTTAAACTCCAGATGAAAAGAACACCTTCTTAATCTTTTCATATTGAACAACTTCAATATTCATTCTATGTACTTTGACTTAAACTTATTATGCGTTTCTATCTTCATAAATCTTGACGCTAAATATGTTTTTAGTCCATATCCTTTCATTGGAGTTGATTTTCAATGAAACCTTCTAATCATATCAAGTACATGATTACATTATAATCAACGATATGTCATCTACATAAAGTATTATAAATATGTCTCAGTGCTCCCACTTAATTTCTTGCAAATGCAAGCTTCTTCATCATTTCTGATGAAATCATAACTCTTTGATTATTTCATCCGGTGAAGATTCCAACTCCATGATACTCACTTCATCCAGTGAAGTTTGTATACCTTTATAGTATTCTACGGACTAGCAAAACTCTCAGCTGTATCTTGTATACACCTTTAATACACACTTCTGTGAAGTAATGTATTTTGCCATCCTACTAGCATATCTCATAAAAAATATGTAGCGATTACTAGAACAATCCGCATAGACTATAAGCATCGCTGCTGACGATCTAATCTTATCATAGTCAACTCTTTGAACTTTGTTGTAAACAATCTTTTAACAAGTCGAGCTTTTTCAAGGATATTATATCCAGGTCT
Organism: Lolium rigidum; assembly: GCF_022539505.1. NCBI lineage: Eukaryota > Viridiplantae > Streptophyta > Magnoliopsida > Poales > Poaceae > Lolium > Lolium rigidum. The sequence continues at coordinate 18,346 of NW_025900392.1, read as the reverse complement.
ATTAATTTTATAGATCTATTTACTTTCAAAAAGTATCTACTCCTTCAAAAGTTTTACCAAGCTCCAAACTTGATTTTAGATACTATCTTGGATTTCATGGCTCTTAGCCATTTTAACAGAGTCAGGGCCCATCATAGCTTCTTTGTATGTAGTTGGTTTATCATTGTTCAAAATCAATCCTTTATTCACAAATCATTTATTTGATCACAAAGAAAACCATACCTACAAGGTTCAATAGGTACTTCGATCTTTATGACTATAACACTTTGTAGACATGGGAGCCATGATCGTCGTGGCTACTTCCGGAACCACTTCCGATGTTGCGCTACTCTGATCATCATGCTCAGGTTCATCAACCTTATCAAGTTCCATTGTCCTCCCACTCAAATACTTCGCTAGAAACAATTTCTTGGAAATAAGAAAGTAGCCACACGCAGACGATCCAGAGCATGTTGTTCGACTGCTATGGCAAGTTCACTCTTCTTCTTCACCAATGCAGCCATGGCATGGAGACCAACCATCTCTTTATCAAATTGATAAATTTGATTACGCAGTCGATGCACAAGTTCAGATTCGTCGACAGCGGTAGAATTCAAAGAACTTTCGGTTCGAGAAGAAGTCGAAGGTATCTGCAGCAAGTTGTTTAATATACACTCTCAGAAAATCAAGCAAAGGGAAATTATCAAGTCCAGGAAACTCCCATCAGGAGCCATAAAAAACTTTTCATTCAAAAGGCTATGTTAAAAAGTTGAGTACTGACAACAGAGCCAACTTAATTCATTCCTAAACAAAGGACGAGATAAATGTGTTCAAGTTACAACTAAACAAATCGGTGGACTTAGGACGCTTGAGTTCGCGCAGACGAGCTTGGCGCATTCTCGGATGTAGTCTTCTTCTTGTCCTCGTTGACTAGCTTGAGGAGACGGCTTGCGCATAATTGCGTTGATTCATTGAAAGGGGCAAGATCGACAGGAGAACCATCTGCGTCTGTTGGTAACACTTTCGATAGTTGCTCCAATTCATATTCAAGACCATGCCCCATCAACAGTTAAAAAGCAAGAACTGCTCCATAGAGGCGAGAGCGACGCTTTAATACCTCGATAGCGCTGCTAGAGTCAATGAAGAAGGTGTTCTCCAACTCTCCAAGAGTCTTGTTCTGGTCTAGCTTGGGAAACATCAGCGAAAATAGCTTCAACAAAGCTCCCTTGGCCTTCCTCAGAAGTTCTTGGATCTGCTCACTGGATTCAACGGCGAAGAAAGGGCATCCAACATAAAATCCACCCTAAGCTTATTGGTACGGACGACGGGCATGTCGGCAGTACCTAAGAATTCATGGAAGGTAATTCATTACGATGACGAAATATCCTAAGAAAAGAACAAATAAACGAGCATGAAGAAATCTTACTTCACAAGCTTTCGATGGATTTGCGAAGAGCGCCTTTTTTCTTGTCTACTTCGGCATAAGCCTTGAGCTTCGACTCCTGCTCCTCCTTAATCTTCCTCTTCAGCTTCTTCAGCTCTTCCTTTAGGATCACATTTTTGTTCCGAGCTTCGGCTGCCAGCCTATTTGCTTCTTGCACTTGATCACCTGAAGATTTGATAGCCTCGTAGAGCTAGGCGTTCTCTGCTTCCAATTGAATGAACTGATCAGCGAAGTCCACTACGATGTCGACTGCAACATGAATTGGTTGCAACAAGAGAACCAAAGGAGTATGTCAGAATATACTACAAACATATCTTAACCTATACTCGGCTCTTCCCAAGCCAACTATCGGCTCATGGGCTACTGGGTACTGAGTATTGAAAAGAAAAATCAATTACATGATCATTCGACGATTGAGGAACGGAGGCGCTTGCTGAAGGAGCAATTGAAGAAGCTTTGACCTTGGCTATGACTTTCCTTGGAGGGAGAGGAGCAGCAGGTTCATCTTCGGTAGATAAGGGCGTTGACTCCTTCATTGACTCTGGATTGTCAGAGTTCATCTTTGCCTTCTTCAGAGGAGGAGTATCTTCATCTTCACCGGAACTATTCGAAGAAAATATGGACTATTATGAGACGAAGGTTATCGGGAAGTGTGAGAAAGAAATTCAAGGAAAAAGAAACTTACGAAAGTGACATCAAATCTTCTTCTTCGGCGAAGATTCCTAACAATCTCTTTGGTGCTGGAGGAGCTGAGGCCTCACGAGAAGGTGCAGGAGAAGGACTTACATTAGCATCATCGTCATTGCGTCCACTAGGACTCGACTCCAATGTTGCCATCAGATCTTCATTTATCCTCCTGCGACGCCTGGAGGCGAGGAGTGCGTCATCTTCAGGAGCTTCATCACCCGAAGCATCGCTATCTTTAATCCCATCAGGGTTATCTTCGGTTTCTTCAGAAGCGTCATCGTCTTCAGGAGCTGCTCCACTTTCGGGGGTTGGAGGGTAGCACTGGACGATGGTAGAAGGCTGTCGAAGACAAACAAAAGCATTAAATTCAAGTACAAAGGATGGCATCGATTGTGAAGCAATTAAGTAAATACCTCAGAAGGAAGGAGGTTGAGGCCGAAGGGAGGATGAGCCGAAGTAATGGTTATGACGTCCTTCTGGCAGAAGCAATTCAAGCGCCTCACTTCGTCCCAAAGTTCGCTCTCCGTGAAATCGGCTGCATTGATCCGTGTTTGGTCGTCGGGGCCAGTATATTTCCAAAGTGGATGGCTTCTCGACATCACCGGCTGCACCCAATGCTGCAGGAACAATGCAACCACGTCGATTCCACTTATTGTTTGACCTACTTGTTATCACCAGAATTTGACCAAGTCAGAGGTGGGCCGCGATCAAGATGGACGTAAAGAATATACATAGAAGGAATACGTGAATCGGCCTTTTATACCAAGTTGGGCTAAATTGCCCGTGTATCTGTAACATATTAGATCGCATCTTAGTTTAGAAGTTAGAGTTTTACCCGTGCACGGTTTAGTGCACGCCCACATTAGAAAGTCCCCTGGACTATAAATATGTATCTAGGGTTTATGGAATAAACAACAACCAACGTTCACCACAAACAAATCTCGGCGCATCGCCAACTCCTTCGTCTTGAGGGTTTCTCCGGTAAGCACCATGCTGCCTAGATCGCATCTTGCGATCTAGGCAGCGTAATGCCTATCCCCGTTGTTCATGCGTTGCTCGTACTGAAGCCTTTTTGATGGCGAGCAACGTAGTTATCTTAGACATGTTAGGGTTAGCATTGTTCTTCGTATAATATGCTATCGTAGTGCGACCCTTGCATGTCTAGCCGCCCTTACACCTATCTTAGGTGTAGGGGCGGCACCCTGCTTGATCATGGTTTAGTAGATTCGATCTGTTACGGTTGCTCCTTGATTCTTCAAGGATTAGTTTAACATCTGCAATAGTTAGGCCTTACAAAGGGTTGGAGGATCCAGCGGCATGTAGGGTGTAGTTTGCTAGCCCTAGACAGGACGTTCCGAGGATCAACCTCGTGTTGGTTTTTAGGCCCTGTCTAGGATCGGCTTACGATCACCGTACGCGAGCGCGAGGCCCAATCGTGAGTAGGATGATCCGATTATGCGGTGAAAACCCTAAATCATCGTAGATCAGATTAGCTTTATCTTGATCAAGCAGGACTGATACGTCTCCGACGTATCGATAATTTCTTATGTTCTATGCCATATTATTGATGATACCTACATGTTTTATGCACACTTTATGTCATATTCGTGCATTTTCTGGAACTAACCTATTAACAAGATGCCGAAGTGCCGGTTCCTGTTTTCTCGCTGTTTTTGGTTTCGAAATCCTAGTAACGAAATATTCTCGGAATTGGACGAAACGAAGACCCGGGAGCTTCCGGAAGACCGAAGAACATACGAAGTGGGGCCACGAGGTGGCGACACCACGTGGCGGCGCGGCCCGGGGGGCCCGCGCCGCCCTATGGTGTGGCCCCCTCGTCCGGCCCCCGACTCGCCCTTCCGCCTACTTAAAGCCTCCGTCGCGAAACCCCCGATGCGAAAAACCACGATACGGAAAACCTTCCGCAGACGCCGCCGCCGCCGATCCCATCTCGGGGGATTCCGGAGATCTCCTCCGGCACCCTGCCGGAGAGGGGATTCATCTCCCGGAGGACTCTACACCGCCATGGTCGCCTCCGGAGTGATGAGTGAGTAGTTCACCCCTGGACTATGGGTCCATAGCAGTAGCTAGATGGTTGTCTTCTCCTCATTGTGCTTCATTGTTGGATCTTGTGATCTGCCTAACATGATCAAGATCATCTATCTGTAATTCTATATGTTGTGTTTGTCGGGATCCGATGGATAGAGAATACCATGTCATGTTAATTATCAAGTTATTACATATGTGTTGTTTATGATCTTGCATGCTCTCCGTTACTAGTAGAGGCTCGGCCTAGTTTTTACTTTTAACTCCAAGAGGGAGTATTTATGCTCGATAGTGGGTTCATGCCCGCATTGACACCGGGACGAGTGACGAAAGTTCTAAGGTTGTGTTGTGCTTGTTGCCACTAGGGATAAAACATTGGCGCTATGTCCGAGGATGTAGTTGTTGATTACATTACGCACCATACTTAATGCAATTGTCCGTTGCTTTGCAACTTAATACCGGAGGGGTTCGGATGATAACCTCGAAGGTGGACTTTTTAGGCATAGATGCGGTTGGATGACGGTCTATGTACTTTGTCGTAATGCCCAATTAAATCTCACTATACTTATCATGTCATGTATGTGCATTGTTATGCCCTCTCTATTTGTCAATTGCCCGACTGTAATTTGTTCACCCAACATGCTTTTATCTTATGGGAGAGACACCTCTAGTGAACTGTGGACCCCGGTCCATTCTTTAATACTGAAATACAAATCTGCTCGCAATACTTGTTTTACTATTTTCTCTCGCAAACAATCATCTTCCACACAATACGGTTAATCCTTTGTTACGAGCAAGCCGGTGAGATTGACAACCTCACTCGTTTCGTTGGGGCAAAGTACTTTGGTTGTGTTGTGCGGGTTCCACGTTGGCGCCGGAATCTCCGGTGTTGCGCCGCACTACATCCCGCCGCCATCAACCTTCAACGTGCTTCTTGGCTCCTCCCGGTTCGATAAACCTTGGTTTCTTTCCGAGGGAAAACTAGGCTGCTCGTGCGCATCATACCTTCCTCTTGGGGTTGCCCAACGAACGTGTGAAATACACGCCATCAAGCACATTTTCCGGCGCCGTTGTCGGGGAGATCAAGACACGCTGCAAGGGGAGTCTCCACTTCTCAATCTCTTTACTTTGTTTTTGTCTTGCTTTATTTTATTTACTACTTTGTTTGCTGCATTATATCAAAACACAAAAAAATTAGTTGCTAGTTTTACTTTATTTACTGTCTTGCACGCTATATCAAAAACACAAAAAATTAGTTTACTTGCATTTACTTTACTTGATTCATCATGTTTCCTTTTAATTTTACCACAAAGAACATACCGGTAGGACAAGGGTCTATAATTGGGAGAAACAATATAGAAGAATTTTTCACTCATGTCAGTACCACTGAAGATTTTGAAGATAGACACTTGGTAGAACTTGCTCCTACTTATGAAATTGCTGCCGCTGCTTTAGTTCACATGTTGGAAACTAAATTTGTTAATCTTAATCCTATAATCCAACACATGTTTCTCACCCTTGGTGATATGGAAGAAGGGGAAAAGAAAGATTTTGTATTAGAAACCCTTCTTAGAGAATTTTGTGGTCTAGCAAGAGAGGCTAGAAAGGTCTTTGCTAAATTTAATATGCTTGGTTCTCATACTAATTTTGTTAGTCTCCTTGAAAAGATGGATATGGATAGAATAAGGTACACTAAAAATACTAATGATGGTGGAGAGATCAAAGCACCAATACCATGTAAACTCCTAGCTATGAATGATGCACTAGAACATAACTATGCTTGGCTTGTTCCCGAAAATTTGTTCGATGAGAGTAGCAAGCCCAAGACTAATGAAAAGGGAGACGCTGAAACTTATGTATCCAATATACTATGCATGGTTGAGAAAACTCCAAACCCCGCTGTAGGTGCACCACCCTTCGATAATACTTGAGATACACTTTCTGCGCCTAGCCGAAAGGCGTTAAAGAAAAGCGCTTATGGGAGACAACCCATGTTTTTACTCCAAGTATTTTTGTTTTATATTTGTGTCTTGGAAGTTGTTTACTACTGTAGCAACCTCTCCTTATCTTAGTTTTATGTTCTGTTGTGCCAAGTAAAGTCTTTGATAGAAAAGTAAGTACTAGATTTGGATTATCTGCGCAGTTCCAGATTTCTTTGCTTGTCACGAATCTGGGTCTATCTCCCTATAGGTAGCTCAGAAAATTAAGCCAATTTACGAGCATGATCCTCAGATATGTACGCAACTTTCATTCAATTTGAGCATTTTTGTTTGAGCAAGTCTGGTGGCCTAATAAAATCCATCTTTACGGACTGTTCTGTTTTGACAGATTCTGTCTTTTATTTCGCATTGCCTCTTTTGCTATGTTGGATGAATTTCTTTGATCCACTAATGTCCAAGTAGCTTTATGCAATGTCCAGAAGTGTTAAGAATGATTGTGTCACCTCTGAACATGTGAATTTTTATTATGCACTAACCCTCTAATGAGTTGTTTCGAGTTTGGTGTGGAGGAAGTTTTCAAGGATCAAGAGAGGAGTATGATGCAATATGATCAAGGAGAGTGAAAGCTCTAAGCTTGGGGATGCCCCGGTGGTTCACCCCTGCATATTATAAGAATACTCAAGCGTCTAAGCTTGGGAATGCCCAAGGCATCCCCTTCTTCATCGACAACATTATCGGGTTCCTCCCTCGAAACTATATTTTTATTCCGTCACATCTTATGCACTTTGCTTGGAGCGTCGGTTTGTTTTTGTTTTTTGTTTTGTTTGAATAAAATGGATCCTTGCATTCACTTTATGGGAGAGAGACACGCTCCGCTGTAGCATATGGACAAATATGTCCTTAGGCTCTACTCATAGTATTCATGGCGAAGTTTCTTCTTCGTTAAATTGTTATATGGTTGGAATTGGAAAATGATACATGTAGTAAAATGCTATAATGTCTTGGATAATGTGATACTTGGAAATTGTTGTGCTCATGTTTAAGCTCTTGCATCATATACTTTGCACCCATTAATGAAGAAATACTTAGAGCTTGTTAATTTGGTTTGCATATTTGGTTTCTCTAGAGTCTAGATAACATCTAGTATTGAGTTTTGAACAACAAGGAAGACGGTATGGAGTCTTATAGTGTTTACCATATGTCTTTTATGTGAGTTTTGCTGTACCGTTCATCCTTGTGTTTGTTTCAAATAACCTTGCTAGCCTAAACATTGTATCGAGAGGGAATACTTCTCATGCATCCAAAATACTTGAGCCAACCACTATGCCATTTGTGTCCACCATACCTACCTACTACATGGTATTTATCCGCCATTCCAAAGTAAATTGCTTGAGTGCTACCTTTAAAATTCCATCATTCACCTTTGCAATATATAGCTCATGGGACAAATAGCTTAAAAAACTATTGTGGTATTGAATATGTACTTATGCACTTTATCTCTTATTAAGTTGCTTGTTGTGCGATAACCATGTTTCGGGGACGCCATCAACTATTCTTTGTTGAATATCATGTGAGTTGCTATGCATGTCCGTATTGTCTCGAAGTAAGAGAGATCTACCACCTTCATGGTTGGAGCATGCATGTTGTTAGAGAAGAACTTTGGGCCGCTAACTAAAGCCATGATTCATGGTGGAAGTTTCAGCTTGGACATATATCCTCAATCTCATATGAGAATGATAATTGTTGCCACATGCTTATGCATTAAAGAGGAGTCCATTATCTCGTTGTCCATGTTGTCCCGGTATGGATGTCTAAGTTGAGAATAATCAAAAGCGAGAAATCCAAAATGCGAGCTTTCTCCTTAGACCTTTGTACAGGCGGCATGGAGGTACCCCATTGTGACACTTGGTTAAAACATGTGCATTGCAAAGATCCGGTAGTCCAAGCTAATTAGGACAAGGTGCGGGCACTATTAGTATACTATGCATGAGACTTGCAACTTGTAAGATATAATGTACATAACTCATATGCTTTATTACTACCGTTGACAAAATTGTTTCATGTTTTCAAAATAAAAGCTCTAGCACAAATATAGCAATCGATGCTTTCCTCTTTGAAGGACCATTCTTTTTACTTTTATGTTGAGTCAGCTTCACCTATCTCTCTCCACCTCAAGAAGCAAACACTTGTGTGAACTCGTGCATTGATTCTTACATATTTGCATATTGTACTTGTTATATTACTCTATGTTGACTATTATCCATGAGATATACTTGTTACAAGTTGAAAGCAACCGCTGAAACTTAATCTTCCTTTGTGTTGCTTCAATACCTTTACTTTGATTTATTGCTTTATGAGTTAACTCTTATGCACGACTTATTAATACTTGTCTTGAAGTACTATTCATGAAAAGTCTTTGCTATATGATTCACTTGTTTACTCATATCATTACCATTGTTTTGATCGCTGCATTCACTACATATGTTTACAAATAGTATGATCAAGGTTATGATGGCATATCACTTCGAAATTATCTTTGTTATCGTTTTACCCGCTCGGGACGAGCGTAACTAAGCTTGGGGAGGCCGATACGTCTCCGACGTATCGATAATTTCTTATGTTCTATGCCATATTATTGATGATACCTACATGTTTTATGCACACTTTATGTCATATTCGTGCATTTTCTCGGAACTAACCTATTAACAAGATGCCGAAGTGCCGGCTCTCGTTTTCTCGCTGTTTTTGGTTTCGGAAATCCTAGTAACGAAATATTCTCGGAATTGGACGAAACGAAGACCCGTGGGCCTATTTTTCCACGGAGCTTCCGTAAGACCGAAGAACATACGAAGTGGGGCCACGAGGTGGCGACACCACGTGGCGGCGCGGCCCGGGGGGCCCGCGCCGCCCTATGGTGTGGCCCCTCGTCCGGCCCCCGACTCTGCCCTTCCGCCTACTTAAAGCCTCCGTCGCGAAACCCCCGATGCGAAAAACCACGATACGGAAAACCTTCCGGAGACGCCGCCGCCGCCGATCCCATCTCGGGGGATTCCGGAGATCTCCTCCGGCACCTCGCCGGAGAGGGGATTCATCTCCCGGAGGACTCTACACCGCCATGGTCGCCTCCAGAGTGATGAGTGAGTAGTTCACCCCCGGACTATGGGTCCATAGCAGTAGCTAGATGGTTGTCTTCTCCTCATTGTGCTTCATTGTTGGATCTTGTGAGCTGCCTAACATGATCAAGATCATCTATCTCGTAATTCTATATGTTGTGTTTGTCGGGATCCGATGGATAGAGAATACCATGTCATGTTAATTATCAAGTTATTACATATGTGTTGTTTATGATCTTGCATGCTCTCCGTTACTAGTAGAGGCTCTGGCCAAGTTTTTACTTTTAACTCCAAGAGGGAGTATTTATGCTCGATAGTGGGTTCATGCCCGCATTGACACCGGGACAGATGACGTAAAGTTCTAAGATTGTGTTGTGCTCGTTGCCACTAGGGATAAAACATTGGCGCTATGTCCGAGGATGTAGTTGTTGATTACATTACGCACCATACTTAATGCAATTGTCTGTTGCTTTGCAACTTAATACTCGGAGGGGGTTCGGATGATAACCCGAAGGTGGACTTTTTAGGCATAGATGCAGTTGGATGGCGGTCTATGTACTTTGTCGTAATGCCCAATTAAATCTCACTATACTTATCATGTCATGTATGTGCATTGTTATGCCCTCTCTATTTGTCAATTGCCCGACTGTAATTTGTTCACCCAACATGCTTTTATCTTATGGGAGAGACACCTCTAGTGAACTGTGGACCCCGGTCCATTCTTTAATACCGAAATACAAATCTGCCGCAATACTTGTTTTACTATTTTCTCTCGCAAACAATCATCTTCCACACAATACGGTTAATCCTTTGTTACAGCAAGCCGGTGAGATTGACAACCTCATTGTTTCGTTGGGGCAAAGTACTTTGGTTGTGTTGTGCAGGTTCCACGTTGGCGCCGGAATCTCTGGTGTTGCGCCGCACTACATCCCGCCGCCATCAACCTTCAACGTGCTTCTTGGCTCCTCCTGGTTCGATAAACCTTGGTTTCTTTCTGAGGGAAAACTAGCTGCTGTGCGCATCATACCTTCCTCTTGGGGTTGCCCAACGAACGTGTGAAATACACGCCATCAAGGACCACCATATATTCGGACACCTCGTTCGAATCATGGGTGGATCGGCTCTTTGAGCCGATTCACAGGATAACCTGAGAGCCGATCGAGGCTCGTATTTAACGTTTACGTGTGTGCCCTGCAGGAAACTAAGCGAGGCATCATCCACACCTTCCCGGCCAGGTATAGGTCAGGTGGCACGCCCTTGCGACGAGCATCGGGTGTGTGACCGAAGGCTTTGCGGGCCGTCGCTCGTAGGGACCGGGGCCAGCCGCAGCCCTAGTTGTTCCCGGCTCTCATCGTGTTGCCCGTCGCTGCCCGCCGGTGGGTTTCGACGCCAACACATTCTGGCACGCCCGGTGGGACAATCTTCGACATCCACCGCATCGCCATCTACATCTGAGATGGCGGAAAGCACTCCGGTCAAGTATGAGGACCTGACTGACGAGCTCAAGAAGAAGCACGACGAGATCAAGGCAGTCCTCGAAGCCGAACTCATCGGCTCTTTCCACAGAACCCGCTCCCATGGCGTCAGGTGGAAGGGGTTCTCACCTGAAGGCGCACTCGATGGAGTAGACCTATCCGCTCCGTCAGAAGAACGCACCAGGTCGCTGCGTCAGGAGATCAACTACATGGTGGCTCATTCGCCGCACCGCCACTCTGAGAGCCTGGTGAACACCTTGGAGCGTGTCGCTCTGCGCGTGATCCAGGAAATCATGAGCCATCGGTATTCTCCGTCGGGACCAGCTCGGGGACTTTCACGGGAGAGATGCCACTCCGGTCCCATCCACCGCCGTCGCTCGCATGGGCAGCACCGAGAGTGCCGAACTCATCGGCATACGTCGTCTACAAAATTGGTGGTGATCCTAGTGACTACCAATTCCTACCCGAGGCGCCCAAGGAGATCCCGCACGGATACGCGTGCGCATACATACCAGACGGCAGCACCTGGGCACTCTCGAACCAGGCTGCGACAAGCGAGGGCCTCCGGAACAGCCAGGAGGAACGTCAGGAGCGGATCTTGAGAAGCGGACGTGGCTAGCTAAGTACGCCACTCCGACGAACCTCCGGAGCCCAGCTCCTGCAGCTTGGCTCGGAACTCGAAAGCAAGCATGGCTGGCCAAGTATGCCACCCTCGCGAATCTTCAGGGTCCATCGCCTTCGGCCATCACCGCGGATGAGATTTGTACGATCCTAAAAGACCAGTTCGGCATGATGCCGAAAAGGAGGACAATCGGCTATACCAAGCCGTACCCCAACGAGTACGAATTGATTCCGCTACCTCACAAATATCGGCTCCCTGAATTTACAAAGTCTAGTGGATCGGATGGTTCCAGCTCCATCGAGCATGTGAGCCGATATTTGGCACAGCTGGGCACTATCTCAGCATCACACGAGCTGCGTGTGAGGTTTCTTCGCACAGTCCCTCACAGGATCGGCTTTCGGGTGGTACGCATCGCTGCCGCCGAACTCAATCCGGACTTGGAAGCAGTTGGAAGAGCAGTTCCACCTACAGTATCACTCAGAAGCTTCCGAGGCTGGCATTGCCGATCTTGCACAAGTACGACAGAAGCGCGGGGAAACAGTGGCAGAATACATCCAGCGCTTCGGGACCATTAGGAACCGATGCTTTTCGGTTCACGTAAGTGAAAAAGAAGTAGTCGAGTTGGCGGTGGTGGGTCTCTCATCATCGATCAAGGACGTGGCCTCCCAAGCAGACTACCCTTCGTTGGCGCACATGGTGCAGAAGCTGTTAGCATATGAACAGCGCCACCCAGATGTTTACCAGGACAAATTCAAGCGTGCGGTGGCCCTGGTTGAGGCAGACGAAGATGAAGGTGCTATGGGAGATCAGGAGGTAGCAGTGGCTGAATGGACTCGGACGACAAGCCCCGTGTCCTGTAAATGGGTGAAGCCACAAGTTCCTCCAAAAGGGTTCGACTTCGACGTGACCAAAGCTGAGCAGATTTTTGATCTTTTACTCACGGAGAAGCATATAAAGGTACCCGAAGGCCACAAGATCCCCACGGTGCAGGAGCTGAACGGAAAGCCATACTGCAAATGGCATAACACGTTCTCCCATACCACCAACGACTGCAGGGTGTGGCGTCAGCAGATCCAAATGGCGATAGAAAAAGGACGGCTAATTTTTAACCAGTACGCCATGAAGGTCGACACACACCCTTTCCCCGCCGTTAACATGGTGGAGTATGCTTACCATGGAGGGTGCCAGCCAGATTTCTCGTGCAATATCAACATGGTAGAGCTTGGGCACCACTCTGGTAAGAACGGAGATGAGGGCAGCTGCTCTCATAGCAAAGACACAGAGGAAGCCGCTCCACGCGATCGACTCCGCCAAGATGGCAAGCGCTACGTCACGAGAGGAGAAGTGAAGAACATAAGATATCGGCGACCTCTCTCCGATCACCTCCTCAACAAGTATGTGAGCCAAGTATGACCAACGCCGACGATCCGGCGAGGATGATGAAAGAGATCGTCTGGCTAGAGAAGCCAGAAGACATCGGCGGCACGATCGCGATGAGGAGGAGCACGAGCGCCGTGCTAAGGAAAAATCAGGGGAGCGGGACGACGAGGACAGGCACTGGGACTGCCCCTTCTTCAGACACTGCTGGGATTCAGGAATGAGCCGATTGCCCACAATCGGCAATTGCCCGGAATGCAACCGGAAGAAGAAGGAGGCAGCCAACGTGTCCGTGTTCAAGCGCCTAGGGCCTCTCCCGCCACAAAGCAAACGCGCTCGAGTCCCCTCGGTTGGAAGATCTCGAGGATTCAGAAGACGAGGGAGAAGAAGAAGACAGGTACCACCGGCCAAGGTGGTGCCCTGATGGACTCAGCCGTTCCCAAAAGCGCAGGGTTCAGCGATTGCGCGGCCTGGAGGAGGCCGAAAGGTTATACTTGCATACGCTACGGAAGGCACGACCTGATCTGGCTGCGAAAGTTCAGCGAACCCTGGATGAAGAGGGTCGTCCACAAAGAAAGGAGTGGCGCCCCAAGCAAAGGAAAGCCGATGATGAGACATCGGCTGGCACAAACATGGTGCTCGTCCTTCCGATGATGCTTAGTGCTCCACGATTACACGATGCACTCAAGGTGGACGACAGCAAGCGCACCAATATGTTGAAGTCAGAGATTGGGCTGGTTTTATCCACCGGCCTGACTAAGTAGCAAGAACAAAACAATGAGCAAGTATGGCGAGGCTGATCCTTGTGATCGGCCCCAAAAAGTTTATGTAGGAACATTGCCAAAACCTTCATCGAGCAAACAATGTGTAGGCCGATTCCAGCAATCGGCCAAAATTATCCTCACCATCCGTCCTGCCTTGGTTCAACGCCAATCTAATAGGCGATGGATTTACGTCGGCTGATGAGCTGGAGGAAGTGCACAATGGTCCTAACAGAGCCGACGTTCACATAGAGTGCCTTGGCTAATCATAGAGCCGATTTCAGCAGTTACCTGGCAGAATCGGCTGGGGGGCACCTACATGGATACAACACGAGGATATGAAGAGAAAGTATCTTCCCAATGCCCAGCAGCTCAAGATATCTTTCGATGATGGGTATTGAAGCATGGGGGCCGATACATAAATCGGCCGAATTCAAAAAAATTTAAACACAGCCGATGCGGCAGACATCGACTTTAGAGGTACGACTGTTGTAAGCCCAGGTCTGTTCAGCTAATGTGCCAATCCTCGTCATCCTCGTCTCTATTTCGCCTTGGCTGAGACTCGGGGGGCAGCAGGCCTGGTGGATGTTCTGTTCGGGAGCCGATTGGAGTTCCATCGGCTGACCCTGTATCGCGGCCTTCTCCAAAAACGCTGAGCTGCTTCAGAGGAAGACTGCTAAGGCTACGGAGGAGTGAAATTGAACTAATTGAAAGACAAATCGGGAGAACAATTTTCATTAGTTCAAAGGAGCAGCTTTACAAGGAAGAGCCGATGGCTCTCAAAAGAGGGATCTGGTGCCTAATGCACTGCTACTACTAGTCCTACTCTACTAGTCGTCGCTGTCCTCATCATCGCCGTCGTCGATGTCGTCGGCGCTGCTCCCAGAAAGCTCCTCATCGCTGCTGCCCCAGCCTTTGGTCGGAGCTTCGTCTTCCTCGTCATCATCATCATCCTCGTTGTCCGCCCAAGAGCGGAAGCGCTTCGTCGGCGGATATCCAGCAGAGGAGGAGGAATCATCTTCCTCCTCCTCTTCTCCTCCTTCCTCGTCGTCATCGTCGTCCTCGCTGTCCGCCCACATGCGGGAGCGCTTCTTCGACGGGAACCCGGCGGAGGGGAGGCCTTGGTCTTCTTTTCTTCTTCTTCTTCTTCTCCTTGCTCGGAGGAGATGGGGTTCGCCCCAGAGTGGAGGTCATCCTCTTTCTTGTTCTTCGGCGACGATTGGAGGGGGAGGCTTGAGGCAGAGGAGGAAGAGGAAGACATGGCTGCAGGGGAAGAGGGTTTTTTGGCGCTGGTGGATAGAACAGAGCAAAGGGTTGAAGTGGCGAACCGTTCGGCACAGATAAATAAAGGGGGAGTATTGGGGATTTAATGCCGCGACGGTTCTCGAGGACGTGGTGCCGAAATTATCAATTCGTGCAGAGAAGCCCAGGAGGCGAGGCGAAATGATGGAAGATTCTACAACAGTTATGCTCTGCTACGACATGACCCGACGAAAGAAAGGCGTAATGATTTTGGAAATGTCGTTTCCAAAACCAGGGGGCATGTGTTATCACCAGAATTTGACCAAGTCAGAGGTGGGCCGCGATCAAGATGGACGTAAAGAATATACATAGAAGGAATACGTGAATCGGCCTTTTATACCAAGTTGGGCTAAATTGCCCGTGTATCTGTAACATATTAGATCGCATCTTAGTTTAGAAGTTAGAGTTTTACCCGTGCACGGTTTAGTGCACGCCCACATTAGAAAGTCCCTTGGACTATAAATATGTATCTAGGGTTTATGGAATAAACAACAACCAACGTTCACCACAAACAAATCTCGGCGCATCGCCAACTCCTTCGTCTCGAGGGTTTCTCCGGTAAGCACCATGCTGCCTAGATCGCATCTTGCGATCTAGGCAGCGTAATGCCTATCCCCGTTGTTCATGCGTTGCTCGTACTGAAGCCTTTTTGATAGCGAGCAACGTAGTTATCTTAGACATGTTAGGGTTAGCATTGTTCTTCGTATAATATGCTATCGTAGTGCGACCCTTGCATGTCTAGCCGCCCTTACACCTATCTTAGGTGTAGGGGCGGCACCCCGCTTGATCATGGTTTAGTAGATTCGATCCGTTACGGTTGCTCCTTGATTCTTCAAGGATTAGTTTAACATCCGCAATAGTTAGGCCTTACAAAGGGTTGGAGGATCCAGCGGCGTGTAGGGTGTAGTTTGCTAGCCCTAGACAGGACGTTCCGAGGATCAACCTCGTGTTGGTTTTTAGGCCCCGTCTAGGATCGGCTTACGATCACCGTACGCAAGCGCGAGGCCCAATCGTGAGTAGGATGATCCGATTATGCGGTGAAAACCCTAAATCGTCGTAGATCAGATTAGCTTTATCTTGATCAAGCAGGACCACCATATATTCGGACACCTCGTTCGAATCATGGGTGGATCGGCTCTTTGAGCCGATTCACAGGATAACCTGAGAGCCGATCGAGGCTCGTATTTAACGTTTACGTGTGTGCCCTGCAGGAAACTAAGCGAGGCATCATCCACACCTTCCCGACCAGGTATAGGTCGGGTGGCACGCCCTTGCGACAGCATCGGGTGTGTGACCAGAAGGCTTTGCGGGCCGTCGCTCAGAGGGACTGGGGCCAGCCGCAGCCCTAGTTGTTCCCGGCTCTACTGTGTTGCCCGTCGCTGCCCGACGGTGGGTTTCTGACGCCAACACTACTACACTCGTAAGATCTAGGATCTTCTCGTACAGTTGGTCGGCCACCTCGCTCTCTTCGGCAGTCAAAGTATTTTGCCAGGACTTCTTTGGCACTGCCTCGAGGACGTCTTCGAATGGCGGCAGGTTGGAGCGGTGGCCTGAAGCTGGGCGGTCCCTAAGATAGGACCATTTTTGTCGCCATCCCTGGACAGACTCCCTGATGACGAAGCCAACGCCACCGACCACATGGGACCTTCGCCTCCATTGTGGCGCTTAACATAGAAAATCTTCCTCCAAAGACCCCAGTGAGGGTCAATGCCGAGGAAGGCCTCGCATACCGTGATGAAAATGGAGAGGTGGAGGATGGAATTTGGGGTCAGCTGCCAGAGCTGGATCACGTAAGAGAAAAGAAGGTAGAGGAGGAATTCGTGGGATGGAAAAGAAAGCCCACGCTGCAGAAAAGCAGAGAACATAACAATGAAACCCTTCGGGGGTTTCGGGCGAGAGGCAGAACCTGGATGAACGAAGTCCGACTCGGCGGAGGAAATGAGCCCTAACGACCTCAGCTTCTTCTCATCACGCTTGGAGATGGTGGACGCCGCCCAATCGAATTTGGCGGCAGTGCCCATTTTGCGCGATGCGGTGGATTCCCTGGCCTTGGCAGCGCCTGCGGTAGCACTGGAACTGGCGGTCGTCCTCTTCTTGCCCATGGTCACGTGAAGGTTCTTGGACGCAGAGGCAATGTCGAGGTGGAAGTAAAGGAAGAAGATGAGTAGTATGGTAGGCGTAGAAGGATAAAACCAAAACGCTCCTCCTCTTATAGTGAAAAATGGCCGAGGATCGTGGCCGTTAAATTCGCATCATGGGGAAGTGGGCGAGGATCCAATCGTACACGTGTCAAGAAGGGAGAGAAACCGGTGGCCCATTACCCCCACTATGCACGCCAAACGAGGAAACGCCTCGGTCAACGCGCAAGGATCAGTCATTTCCTAACTGACCCTCGCAGAAATAGGGTGGGCCCATTAAGTCACGTCCTGTCAATCAAGCCGCCGCAGAAACCACATCACTAATGATGTCACCAAAAGTATCGACTCCCCATAAAGCATCTGAAAGGATCTACAACAATGAGTTGCTTGACTTGAGTCTACGCACGGTTGCAAGCATCTGTCCCTAGACTCGGGGGCTACTCCCGTTGGGAGCGCTGAACGCGCACCCGATAGAAAGCAATTTCGACTTCAGAATGATGAGAAAGGATCAAGTATTTTCGATAACTATGGACATTCGACAGGAAGCAAATATAGTCCCTTCCCGAAGCTTTACTTCGGCCAGTCATCGGGGGCTACTGATGTGGGCATTACCCTTCGGGTAACCAACATTAGGCTACCTCCTACGGCCCAACCAGGGGCCCATGAAGACTTCCCAACGACCAAGGTGGGTCCATACGTCGGTTCTATTAAAAGAAGGTTCATCCGAAGAACAATTCTTGACGAACAAGGCAACAAGACATTAAACAAGGAAAGATTAGAGTAGATCTCTTTGTAACCTAGTCGAATCCGGACAGAACTCTCGGGACATGGCCTGCAATATAAGGGCCAGGAGAGAGTCTGCCGGGACACAACTTCAACACATAGATTTGCTGCAAGTCAGGAGCTAGGACCTTAGAATCTTAGCCTCTCGACGAGATTGCAACCATAGCCTTCGGCTACCCCATTGTAACCTGATATATTCGATAATGAAGATCAGACAAGCAGGAAGTAAGGGTTTTACCTCATCGAGAGCCCCGAACATGGGTAAATCTCTCTCCTCGTTTGTTTGGTATCCGATGTCTCGTGTCAGCCTGCAGGATTCCGTCAACCCTAAGCCCCTCATGGTGGGCATTGCCGGGGAGCACACTCGTCAGTCCTCTTCACCAATTAATAGTAATGAAGATTTTTTTTGCTTACCTAGTCACTGCCTACCGAGTCCGGATGCAACCAACGCAGTCACTTTGCGCGACCGCGCAACGTCCGCGAAAACGTAAACCTGCCGCATATTTGGGACCAGATTTGCGTCAGCGCGGACGGTGCGGTCATTTTGCGTCGCCCCGCTAGAGTAGAGCCCGACACATTTTCGATCCGCGCAAACGCAAACGGTTGCTCAGCGTCCGTTTACATCAGCCTGTTGGGATGCCCT
The DNA here is from genome assembly GCF_022539505.1 of Lolium rigidum. Taxonomy (NCBI): domain Eukaryota; kingdom Viridiplantae; phylum Streptophyta; class Magnoliopsida; order Poales; family Poaceae; genus Lolium; species Lolium rigidum. Next base: position 36 of record NW_025900392.1, on the reverse strand, counting down.
CAACACTGAAGAAGGTCGTCGACATCTTAATGTGTT
>NW_025900391.1:0-10350 GCF_022539505.1 Lolium rigidum | reverse complement strand
CTAGAAGGATACCCCGCGCGTTGCAGCGGGAATCTTCTAAGAAATTATATTGTCTAAATGAAATGGTATAATACATATGTAATATGAATTGTCTGTAAAAGTATGCAATATTCAATTGGCTAAAATAGTTGAGATGCTAAATTTAATTCACATTATTTTTTATATTGATGGCTATAAATTAGCTATCCAGACATTTTAATCAAAAAATGGTGACATAGATAGCTTGCATGCAATACATCAATAATGAATGTTAGTGGGGATGATATGGATATTTGATTGGTTAATCGAATAGATGATGTGGATGGCTTGCATGTAGAGATAGAATAACATTAATTGCAGTTAGTGGAGTTTTGCTTTATAAGAAGTACTCCCTCCGTCCCGGTTCACAGGGCCCAGTCTGAAAAAACATTTGTCCCATAATATCTTTGTACTAAGGTCTGCATGTATTTAATTACAAGTAGTAACCCCCTCAAATTACTCTTCACCTTTTATTTCTCCTTTTTTTTACTTCGCTGAAACAACCTAGTGCATGAGGTGGGGTGGGAAACCAAAGCTAGAAATAATACTAGCCTATGCATGCTCGCCTAGCTCGCGTGAGAATGCATTAGCATGAGTCTATTAGCATTCCTATTAAATAGGGGTTACATCTGATTGGAGAGGGGCAAGCCCTTGGGAGAGTTCTAGCATCCAATCAAATACTGCCTTGGTCGTGATGCAAAATTAAGTGAGCCCAATGAACCGGGACGGAGGGAGTATAGATATCTCATAGTTTATTTCCTAGATGTTATGGAAAACCAACAGAAATTTTGGTGCAGGGGTTTAAATAGTGCACTACAGTAAACATAGAACAAAAACAATAGAAGGTAACACTTGCACATAATTATGACTACTTTGGTTTTTGGTGAGCTCTCCCTTCAATATGAATGTAGTCAAACTGCATAAATATTTTCACATAATTATTATTGATGCAAGTCACATGTATATTTGTCTCAGCAAGTAAAATCATATAAATAAGAGATTTATGTGCATGAACATGACAGACGACGTGGCGTTGGTGTGCCCTGCCGGCGGCGGAGGGAGGGGTGGGGGCGGGCTGCAGGGGAAACCCTAGGTCCCCTTCTCCTCTCCTCTCGGCGGCTGGCGGTGGAGGGCGATATGTTGTAAACGTATCTATAATTTTTGATGCTCCATGCTTGTTTTACACCAATTGCTATATGTTTTGTTTACACTTCGTGACACTTTTATGCATTTTCCGGAACTAACCTATTGACAAGATGCCACAGTGCCAGTTTCCTGTTTTCTGCTGTTTTTGTATTTTAGAAAAATTGTACATAAAATATTCTCAGAATTGTACGAAACAAAAGCCGAAGTTCCTATTTTTCCCGGAGCGAAGACGGAGTCCAGAGAAGAGACGAAGGAGGGCCACAGGCTGGCCACACCTACCCTAGGCGCGGCCTGCCCACACCTACCCTAGGCGCGGCCTAGCCCTGGCCCGTGCCTAAGGATGGTCTGGGACCACCAGTTCTCCACCGACCTCGCCCTTCTGCCTATATAAAGCTCTCGACACAAAAAACCTAAATATACCAGCCTCCGTCCACGAAAAGTTCTGTAGCTCCGCCGTCGTCGCAAACAAGATTCGGGGGATAGAAGTCTATGTTCCGGCACCCTGTCGGGACGGGGAATTGCCCCCGGAGCCATCTCCATCGACTCCACCGCCATCTCCATCACCGTTGCTGACTCCTACGATGAGGAGTGAGTAGTTCTCCCTCGGGACTGAGGGCTCTATCAGTAGCTATGTGGTCTGTCTCTCTCTCCCATGGTGTGATCTTTATGTGACAATGAGCTTTATAATCTAGATGTGGTTATGCTATACAAGTGAACTTTACTTATGTGATCTCCGGGGACTCCTTGTCCCACGTGTGTAAAGGTGGAGTGTGTGCACGGTGTGGGTCACTTAGGCTATATTTCACAGAATGCTTGTTCACTAAATTATGATTTGAGTTGGATGTCTCTATGAAATTGTGATGCGTTAGTACCGCCTATGAACGCTCAAAGTGCAGCGCGGGGTGTTCATTAGTACTTGGGAATACATTTTTAAGGTTTGGTTTTGTGGTGACCCGGCATACCACTGCATGGTGTAGTATGCAAGTCTGATATAACACCAATGAAACACTGTTCCACTAGTATTATATCGCTCAGAGTGGTACAACAGAAACATATGCGGGTCCAAGGCATGTCTATAGAATTACACACGGACTCTGTTACATAAGATCATCACAGCCTCCTACTTTACAATGAGGTAAAACTGCAAATAAACTCCAGAAGAACGACTCGTGGTCTAATCCTAACACGAACTCTACTTGTAGAGTATTTAACTAGCTATAGAGGCTATGAATAGATTCTAGCTAAATAGGAGCTAAGTTTAGGAAGCTAGTTCCTTTCTATTGCTAATCTAGGTTTCTCTTTGTTGGATGTGGTATCTGACTCCTCTGACAGGGTCATGTTCCCTTGAAGTAGTAGTAGACTCCTTGGTCTTCGAGTTGCATGGTAGGTCCTCCTTCGATGCCTCCATATCTAAGCAGGGGATTTAAGAGTGGGATGAGTACGAGCGTACTCAACAAGTTCATTATAGGAAAGAGGTGTTTAATGCACTAGCTACGGCATTAGACCGTAAAGTATAATACCAATGCAGGTTTTCATAACCATTTCTTCAAAAGGTTGCTTTTATTCGGAAGAACTATGTCCGTCGGAGCTTCACCGGTTTACTAGAACTTCATGGAGCTCCTTTCCGGCAGCGTTCGCAGCTCCATATCCCTGAACGAGGGAATGACAGGTCACGATTCATTACACTGCGCAGAGGTGTGTTGCTTTACCCATAAGAGATCTTAACCTTGGTGCCAACCGGGAATGACCCGTCCACACTTCCTTTGGTGTGAGGCCCGGTATAAGGTCTGGCCAATCATGTTCCTCCGCTACCTCGAACACCCACCCTTTGTTCCATGCCCCGACCCTGGGTCCTCGCCGGTCCTCTTACACCAATTAAGGATGGACCCCGACCACGACGACAGTCTAGGATCGAACCAAACTCCTTCGCCGGTAGCTGCAACCCATCCTAGACCACAATACCGTGGGGACTTAGGACTCCCCAGCCTCACCAGCTTGCTCCTTCGGGCGACAAGTGTACTACGGACAATGCCGTGGGGACTTAGGACTCCCCAGCCTCACCAGCTTGCGCCCTTGGATTATAAGTGTACTACGGTAAAGCGCATCCGTTGATGAACGAGAGGTGGAAACACTTTTGACTACTCCGTCCCACTCCGGATCTTATGGTTAACACGGTTGTTACGGCACAAGAATCACTGGATAACATTTGTTGTTTAATCCTAGATGGATATAAACCCTTGCAATGGAACCTCCACCATATCAACACAATCCATGGTTCCATTGCCCACCACTTAGTCATATTCATAGTTATGAAAATAGTGGTTTTGCTTTTTTATGCAATAGTGATAGACATGATACTTTGCAAGTAATTTGGTAAAAATACTCAAATGACATGAGCAAGTGATGAACTTGCCTTTCTTGACTGCAAGATTATGCAGGCAAAGTCTTCGATACACAATAACTCCAAATTCTGAAATAGCATCATCGTCCGGTAAGGACGATGTTTAAAAGATTGGCAAGGATGCAATAGTGCATAAGTATGAGATGCAATCGCTCTAAGCGTGACCTAACCCCGATGATTTAGGATTAGTGAGTGGTAATGATTAGTTCAGGTTGTGTTGCACTTTTAGAGTGATTCACAAACAAGGTTCTTATTCATGGTTGTGTTGTTTTAGAATCATAAGCAAGTGGTAAAATGCATAGTAACAATCATACACACCAAGGAATAGTGGTTGTATAATAAGTAAAGAGCAGTTGTCAATTTTAAGTCCTATAGTGCATGGTTGATGCTTATTTATTATATATTTCAAAAGAATAACTTTTGAAGAACATGTTCTTTAATAAAGAACAAGTATGATAATTAGGGTTGCGGGGTTCTATGGTTTCAACTAGCTTCTAGGTTAAGGATTTGATGGATCCAAACCAGGTTGGATTCATCAACACTAAGGGCTTGTAAGGTTGAGTTAAGCCTAGGTATCCTAAGCAATTATTCATACAAGGTTGCTATCAAGATTGGTTCATCTTGTTGGTGATAGCTAGCTAGGGTTAGTAGATCCTTAGAAGCAGGGTTGATGATGATTCCTTATTTTCTTCAAAAGAATAACTTTCGAAGAACATACTTCTTAATTAATAAGAAGTATTACAATTAAGGTTGAGGTTGTCTAGGTTTTACTATTGGATCTATTCAGTAAGGAATAATTAGTTCCTAAATAGGATGGTTCATAGTTATGAAGCACTTATAGGGTTTAGTGGTTTATGGTTATGTAATGATAAACATTAGGTGTGATTGCTATTAGGATTCATCACAATGGTGTGATGCTAAATAGGAATGATTAAGGTTGGTGACTCAGAAGATAGGAACTAGGGTTGGTCCTATTTGATCAGCTAGACATGAACACATGCAATACCATTGTATTAGAGATGGGTTTCTATTATTTTATGAGGACATGGCATTTGTTTGGTTGCTACTATGGAGCTATGAATGAAATCAAAGTATTATGATCACATGTTCTATCCTAAGATTTAAGTTAGAATTAGATTAAGATTCACATGGAATAATAAGTCTAGGGTTTTAGTTCATAATGGAGTTAGGGTTTTAGGATTACACAAGAAATTATGAAACCACAATGTTACTTTGATTGGAACTAGGGTTTCATAATTACTACTTAGTTCTTGGTCAATAACTTTATTATAAAGTTGGAGCTATTAATAACTTTAAGAATAAAAATAATATTTCATTTGGCATTTTATTATTTTTAATCGATTAATAATTAGGGTAATTATTAATCAGGGTTTAAATTCTTCTAATAAGAATTTACCAAATTAACAAATAAAGAAAATTAGTCTTAATGTTTTCTTTATTTATTTACTAGTTTTTATTTACTTTTGGAATTTTTTTACTAATTATTGAATTTTAATTGAATTTAGAATTAAAATTAAAAGCTTAAATATAAGTATTAAATAATTGAATTTTTATTAAAAATAAAAATTTCATTTTATATTTTTATTGGATAGGGTTTATCTTTATAAGAATTTTGATATCTTATAGTTATTTTTCTGAGCTAATATGATTTTTTTATAATTTGGCAAAGTTGCAGCAATTTTCTGGAATTTCAATTTAACTGAGAATGCTAGAGCTACCTGGTTAAACTACCTAAACAGTCACTGACTGGTGGGCCAGTGACCAGGTCACCTGCCACGCAGGCATTGACCAAGGTCAAAATCGCCACGGTGGCATGGGGAGCTCACTGCCGGTGGGATTGGCGATGATCGCCGGCGGGATAAGGTTCCCGCGGGGGTGTGTGCATGCTTGATGGAAAGAGGACGTCGAGACGAACATTATGGTGGCGGCGCCGCTCCGGTATGGTCACCGGAGCATGCTCGGCGGCGAGGGGCGGCGGCAGTACTCACGGGCTTACGACGCGGCGGTGATACATCGAGCAATCGAGAGGAATAGGAGGTGCTTGAGCATCAGCGGCTCACCCAGGTTGCGATGGACGCGACGACGAGGTCGATGGAGGTCCGGATCGTCGGAATTAATGGCTCCGGCCGTCGGGAAGACGAGCTTGGTGAGGATGCTCTGGGAGGTTCCGGCTCGATTCCCCCTGTACGGTGGACATGTCGAGGGTGGCGATGACGATGGTGACCACGCCGAGGCTCGGGGAGGTCTACATCGACGGCGGTAATGGTGGCCGGGCGAGCTAGGGTTTCCGTCTGAGATGAATTCGAGCAGAGGAGGGGGAAAATCCCGAGCTAGGGTTCTTCAGGGAGCTTTATACGGCGCCAGGAGCGAGCCTTGTCACAGCTTCGGACGAGGAGGGATCGACAGCGACGATGGGAAGTCGAGCACACCGTCATGCTGTCCTCCCCGTGCACAGGAGAGGATGAGGATGACACTCTCCTCTGTTTTTTTAAACGAAGGGGTACGTGGTGGCCTGCTGGGCTGTGGCTTGGGCCGAGTTGTTGGGCTGTTCTGGGCTGTGATGGTGGGCTGCGGTGGCCAGGTGAGTCTGGTAAGGTTTTTTCCCCTTTTTCTCTTTTATTTATTTATGTTTTTTATTTCCTTGTTTTGAATTCTGTTTTGAATTCATACCTAAATTATTTTCTATTTTGCAGGTCTTGCTCATTTCATTCATACAAGAATTAGTTCAGGGTACTACAAATTCTTGAGTGGTGTATTTGCAAGTTTAATATGATACTATAACATTTGTTTATTAATTAGTATTGGTATGTGAATTTCAATACCCATATGGACATGAGTTTGAACATTATCTTTGGGAATATTCAAATTGTTTTCCAATTAGTAGTTTTCTTACTTAGTGATATATCTTGTTTGATTTGGTATTGCTTTGCAAGAAACAAGTTACCAAGTAAGGCTTTTTTATGGAGTTCTATTAAGTAAGTGACCATATGGCATGATTTCATGTGCAAAAAATATCTCTAAGAACTTGATCTCACATTGGAGATTGTTGGTCACTTACACATGAATTTATGTGAACACTTATTTATTAAGGTTTTATAGGGTTGATGATAGCCCAATTTCAATGTTAGCATTGGTGTTATATTTTTAAAAACACCCAGAAATATTAGAGTAGATATCACTCTCATTATAGTTTGGTTCTAATTATGAGGATAAGTGGTTGATAACCACACATGGTTTTAATTAAATGGTTTTAACATTGGGTGTCTATTATGTTTAATAATTGAAGCATAGGATTCAATTAATGAACAATTAGGGTTCTAATCATTTTCTCTTGATTGCACATGATTTGAATCTCCATTATGGCCTAGGTTTTATTCTCCCCTCTAGATGATAAATATACTTTCTGGCTTAATACTTCATGTGCTCCTCTAGTTACTAAGGATCTGAGAATGGGTTCTATCTTATTTCATTAGACTTCTATTAGAATCCTTCATTCATCATTGAAGTAACTAAAATGTCTATGGTTCTTTTTATAGTTAACTTTGGTCATATGGATGGATGGTTTCACACCATACAAAGTATGGAGTTTGACTCTAAAGGTTTTCTTGTGGTTCTTAAGTGAAGAATAGGTGGAATGTAGATGTGGTAGAATTGTACTTATGATCACCAAGTGGTTCACAAGTTAAGGTTAGGATATAATCCTAGGGTTGCTTACTGGTTACCTCCCTATGATTTCATGTGGTGAAGGATATCTACTTATCCTATTAGGATTTAACTTATCCTCACATACCTCAAGAGCATGATCATGGATTAGGCATGATCAACTTGTTCTTAATATCTCTACCTCAAGTTCTTAGGGTTTATGATCATCACTCAATTTATAATGATCAATGTTTGGATTCCTAATGTATCTCTCATTAAATAGGTTTCTCACTTCCATGATCAAGTATTGTCTTGATCAACTAGGGTATAATATCCCTCTTATAGTTTCTTGGGTGGACATGGCTATGGTTGTCTCAATAGATTATATCCCAGGAAAATGCCTGAGATAAACACTTAGAGTTCTTTCCAAGGTTTGATGCTTTAATCAATTGGTTATTTAATTAGATCTCTCTTACCAATACTAGTGTTGGCTCAAGTATCTTGAGGTAACATTACAGCTTGATCTCTCTCATGTAGGAATAGTTATTCTAGGGTTTATGGTGTACTCACAATATCTCAATAGGTATCAAGTCTAAAACTCCACTTGGCTATCTTGGTTGAATTAATCTCTTCCTTACTTTATCAGTTCATGGATATGGTATTATTCCATGTGATATTAGGTTATCTCACTACTCCAAGGGAAGTGGTTTTCAACCTCATACTTTAGTTCAAAGGTTGTCCTTTATTCTTAAATAGGTAAAGCTTGGATTAGCATGAGTGGTCTCTCTCATTTGGGAATGACTTGAAAAATACTCTAGGGTTCCTCTTGAAGATGATGATTTGAATACTTGGATGTATTTCCAAGTTTTAGCTCAAGGTTTGTTATTGCTTCTCTAATAATTATTATAGAACTCTCACCTCTCTAGGTTTGATGCATAATAATTTGGAATAGAGACGTATTATATTCCTTAGTTGGATCTCCTGGTCTTGTTTCCAAGATTAAAGTAGAATGGATATCATAGGGTTTATGATATGAGCATGGATTAGTTTAAGGCATGGAAAATATAAGGTAAGAATAGTTTCTCCAATTATTGTTACTTGATTTCCAATTAAATGGATGTTCAAATGTTATGGTAAGGAATATTATGTTGTGATCTTTAATAAGATCAAGTAGTTGATTCTTGATTAATAAGTTCTTATGTTGATTTTAATTCCATTTGATCTAACCCCTTAGATCAAATTATCTCTACCCAAAACAAGGTTTTAGCAAAGTCACATTGAGGTTTATAGCGCTTGACTTGATGAGCTACTTCCATTCCACCAAGGTCAAGTGAAATTTCAGTTACTGTGACTGTTTTACTTTAAAGCGCGAAAATTCCCCAGATTTTCTATGCATGAATGCAATGCACACATCTGTTTCCTCTATTTTTGTAACCCCAAATCCTGGGATATTATAGGTTTTGCTGACCTACACAATGAATTAGTGTTTGTTATCCAGCCGGAGAGTCTTTCAGAGTAGCATAGTGAAGTGCTTATATTTATATTCCTTTATGATATCATTGTTGAGAGTGACCACTAGTGAAAGTATGATCCCTAGGCCTTGTTTCGAAGCATCGAATCACCGTTTATTTACTGTTTTACTACATGTTTACTTGCTGCCATATTTATTTTGGATTATTATTACCACTCATATTCATCCATATCACTTGCATTTTACTATCTCTTCGCCGAACTAGTGCACCTATACATCTGACAAGTGTATTGGGTGTGTTGGGGACACAACAAACTTCTTGTATCGTAATTGCAGGGTTGCTTGAGAGGGATATCTTTGACCTCTACCTCCCTGAGTTCGATAAACCTTGGGTGATCCACTTAAGGGAAACTTGCTGCTGTTCTACAAACCTCTGCACCTGGAGGCCCAACACTGTCTACAAGAATAGAAGCATGCGTAGACATCAGAGGGTTGGCGTTCGGCTGCGGCGGTGCCTAGGCGTGTGCGGTGTCTCCGTACTACGCGATCTGCTTGGTGTCTCTGGCGGCAACCATGGCCAGCCTGGGATGGTCGCCAGCGTGGGGGCCAGACCTGAATAAAGGCGGCGGTCCTAGGGTCGCCCTTGGGTAAAGATGAATACCTGCCGGAGGCCTAGCTTTCATGATCTGGCCGGAGTGTTGAGTTCCGGAAGGCGTCGTTGGCAAGTGTAACAATGCTTTTATTGCCTAGAGTTTGCTGGATCGCTGGTATTCGGTTGTGCGCACCCATGCTTTTATTCCGACCGTTTTGTCTGGAGGGAGCGGCGCGAAGCTCTTTTCTGTGTTGACACCAAGTGACAGCCGATCCATGGTGAAGTCAGAAGAAGAGAATATCATGAAGGCCGGATTTGAGGACTAGCTAATGGATGTTCAAGTCTTTGCGCTGCTGAGGGGCTTGCTTGGTGTTTCGGGCTTCGCATCAGTGGTATGGAAGTGGGGGCGACAACACATGTGAAGTTTGGAGTCTTACCTTTCAGGGTGAAACCCCAATGTCGTCGTGGTGAACGAGCAGATGCCATAGGATGGCTTAAGTTGGGGCCGAATGGACGTATGAGGATTCGGGGGAGGGTTTGCGATTAGATGGGAAGAACTTCCGGATGCTTTCCTCAAGAACACAACCAAAGGCCGGTATGCAAGAAGAGAGACAAGAGGAAGAACTCTTTACTAGATCGCTAGCTTCATTGATCTCAACATGGTTAGTGCGTATGCCATAGGATGGCTTAAGTTGGGGCCGAATGGAATGCAAAGATGAGGATTCTGGGAGGGTTTGCGTATTACGGGGAAGAACTTCCTGGGATAAGCTTTCCTCAAGAACACAACCAAAGGCCGCGTATGCAAGAAGAGAGACAAGAGGAAGAACTCTTTACTAGATCAAGCAGTTTACGATCTCAACAGCCTCTCCCGCGATGGTTAAGCTTAGTACCACTTTCCCAGGGTCTCGCGCTCGTAGAGGCATCTCCTCTCCTTGCATAGCAGGTGCTTAAGACTGCAGCTGGAACCCTAATGGTGATCTTTTGACGGATACAAACTACTTTACAAAAGCTACTTTAATCGCAGATGACACCGGAGTCCTCTTTAATCGTGGGCGCCGA
>NW_025900390.1:0-29442 GCF_022539505.1 Lolium rigidum | reverse complement strand
TTTCAAAAAGCCGTGTCCACGGTTATGGAGATCTGGATGACGCAATCATAGAAAACATGAACCTAATTGTTAAACTTGGCAACATTGTGAATAAGGATTCCCTCCTCCGGGGTTTCGAGGGGGTTATCCGAGATGAGTGGTTTCCGATGATGATGATGATTCGGTGGATACAATATGATGATAATTAGAGCTAGTGATTCGCTCTCTTATCCCCTTGTAAATGATCTAAGTAGTCGAGCTTCTACTCTCTCTCTCTCTATTACAAAGGTAAACTGGCTTTACGCAAAATAAGCTCTACATAAAGCCTCACATACCCGCATTGCTAACAGGTTGTACTAAGTCTTTGCTGAGTCCCTGTACTCATCTTGTTACATTTCTGCCGTAGACGAAGTCTCTCCGGCGATGGTGGTTCCTCCGTTGACATCAACAAGTAGCTTGGCGTTTCCAGACAGTAGCTTGGGGCAGCGGAATGAGATGTCGCCGTTATGCTCCTAGCCTCTTAGGCTTTTTGCTATCTTGCTATGTCTAATAGCTTAACTTGCTTTCGCTGATTGTTGTATTGGTGGGTCAGTGACCTCTGCGTGTAATATTTGGATCTTGCCTCTGTTAAGAGTTGTAATATTTTCCTTTCGGTCGTAGACCTCACTATTGTGTTACTGAGTATCTCACTATAGGCTCTCGAGCTCACGGTTATGCAGTTTTTGTTATGATTAGCAGTGGCGGTTGAGGTGTTGTTGTGCCAATGGTATTTTTGGTGCCTCGCCGATATTTCGGCCCGGGATTGGTACCCCGATGGCCCTCGAACCCAGCCTCGGCGGTATGGGGTGGTGTACTACCGTTTACGGACTACATGCCGATATGATTCTGCCTTGGAGTGGTAACCCCGATAAACCTCACATCGCATTAATAATACACATAACATCTCTCTATAATTTTGATCCCGGGGTGCCGCAGGTTTTGGTATCGAGCAGGACTGTCTATAGGAAACCATTGCTATTGGTCGATGTTGACTCTAGTGCTTGTGAAAAACTATTTGAAAGCTAAAAAGTATTTGCTAACCTCGTAGTAGGTTTCTTTTTAATCCTTACCTGGTATCGCTCTAATTCTGAGTCACATTACCAATTTTTGTTTGGAAAAGTTTTTCTCGTCTCTTCGGTACCTTCGAGGCAAGTCGTTTGCGAACCGGCTGACCTAGTGTTGAGTTGCGAGACTCTAGTGTCTCTGTCTGGTGTTTGTTCTTTTCTACCTTGTTGTTTTGTTTAAATTGAGAGATCTCCTTCCATCATAATCTCTCTATTTTGGTGGGTTCCACATAATTCTCTTACAGGATTCGAGGTTTCTTTCGCCTTGTATGCCTTCTTTCTATCTGCTTAGGTACTTTAGAAGCTAGGCTTCTAGAAGCTACACCGTGGTTAGAGCATTACTAGCGTACCCTCAGACTGATCAAACCCTCAAATTAACTGCTTTTTTGAAGGCCTCAAATCCATGAACCCTCAAAAAAATTTGAAGGTCTGGCCCTCATTTTCCATCCCAACCTTTACAAACATAGGTTGAGAGGCAAAATACACAGCGCCCTTCATCTGGTCAACGCCGCGTCACTGGAGGGAAGTTTCCTCAACTGCTCCTCCTTCCCTGTGCCCCGCCGCCCCTCGTCCGTCCGCCGCCGGCCATGGAGGTCCCGAATGCCCCCGCCACAAGTGCACCCGTCCCCGCCCCCGCCCCGCCGGCGAATCCCGCGCCTGGCCGCGGCTCGAGCGGCCCCGCGGCTCGAGCGGCCCCGCGCCACCGCCTCACGCCCCCACGGAGCCGCCTCCCGGCCTGGCCCCGAGCGCTGCCGTGGTGGCTAGCATGGTGGCCTCCACGCATGTCGCTGTGAAGAGCAGGCGGGCGCTTGTTGTCACGAGCCCCGCCGCCGTCTCCCCCCGCCCCGAACGTCTCCGAGGTGAGTCTCCGGTGAGTGGTGGTGGAGACGGAGGTGTGGACAACTTCGTTTGAGCCGCTGGCCATGGTGGTGATGATGATCTTTTGGAAGGACAAAGTGTTGATTATGTGATGTAAAACTATGAACCATGCATCATTTATAATCATTTGCAAGTTTGTTTCATGGTATGTGTGTTTCATCATATGTTTGTTTCATGATATGTGTGTTTCATGATATATTTGTTCCATGGTATGTGTGTTTCATGATATTGTGTGTTGATTACCTGTTTTGAGGGTTTGAAGGCCGGGGTGCAGAATATTCTGTTTTGAGGCTTGGTTTGATTGCACTGGTCTGCGCCGACCGCTTTGGGCCTTCAAATTCACGTTTTCTCGACCCTCAAATTGGCTTTGAGGGTTACCGGCTTGAGGGCACTGCTAGTGATGCTCTTACACCTAGAAGTGTCCTCTGTGTCACTCATCTAGTAGTTACTCCTTTCTCGGTGTCTTAACCCATGGACTCGAACCGAAGGTCCCCAATTGTAGTGGATTCTAGTGTGTCAACCATGTTGTTTCTTAACATGTGATGCTCATAGTATCTATGTGAATTTAGTACATGAAGTTGGCCTTTAACCCATGATCCATGGCATTGAACACTGGTGTTAATGTTCAAACATTACATCCGGATGACTAACTTCCAAATCAAGATGGTCTTTAGGCTTGTGGTTATTATCTTGTTGAACTGCATCCATAAAGGTCTTTCCCTTCCACTGCTATGGTAGATGTTCTTTCATGGAACCAAATGGATCACGACAAGAGTGCTCTTTGCGAGTCTCACATCTATGTTTGCGACTTTTCCACGAATTGCCTTTTCAGCATGAGTTCACTAAATGTTGACTTGTTCATCTACATCTCAGGAATTTCTTATCCTGACCGTGTTCCTCCTCTTAGTTGCTTTTCGACCTTTGTCTGCTAGTTAGCAGCCAAGTTGCAAATGTGCATTTGTCTTCTATGATGCATGTTTCTCTTGCTTTATTTCATAACATTCCACTTCGGTATGTCTGGAGAAACAAACTCCAGCTTGAATGTACAAGGATGTCGCCTAGAGGGGGTGAATAGGTGGGTTGTAAAAACTTCTACTTGAGGGCTTAACAAGGCGGAATAAAACTAAGGTTTACTTGTTAAGCATAAAGCCTATCAACTATGGTTTGCCTATGTGCACCAACAACCTGTTGTGAGCATGATGAGCAACAAGGTGATAGCAAACTAGATATAGAACATCAAGCACAAAGGCTATCACAATGTAAAGTGCATAGGTAAAGGAGCTCGGGTTGAGAAGTAACCGGTGCACAAGCGAGACGATGATGTATCCCGAAGTTCACACCCTTGGGTTCTATGTCTCCGTTGGAGCGGTGTGGAGGCAGGGCACTCCAATGAGCCGCTAGGGCCACCATATTCTCCTTGAGCCTTTCCACCAAAGGGAAAGCCTTGATCCACTAAGGGACCCTTGATGGTGGTCACCGAACTCGTACAAGCTTGGGGCAAACACCCAAGTATCAAGCTTGAGGCAAACTCCACAACACGGAGGCTCTCAAGTGCAAGGCCATAAAGGCTACAACACGTAAGCCACACACGGCAACAAGGCCAGAACACGCGCCACAAACGGAGGCCACAAAGGCTACAACGCACCACAAAGGCAACAACACCACAAATGCTACCACGCCACAAAGGCGATAAGGCCACGAAGGCAACAACACCACTAAGGTCAACAAGCCCTCTAGGGTTCCAAGAACCCTAGAAGGAACTCACACGAGACTGAAACCCCAGAGAGAACCTAAACCGATGCACGTAATGCAATGACTAAGATCACCACTAAGATGCCCAAGTTCGTCTCTCCCAAATTCCAACAAAGCTACAAAATCTATTGGGGGAATAAGGGAGGAAGAACAAATAGGAGGAGGAACACCAAATTACTCCAAGATCTAGATCTAGCAAGATCCCTCACAAGGAGGGGGATTCACTTGCTGGAGCACTAGATCTAGATCTCCTCTCTCCTTTCCCCCAAAAAGGTGCAACAAATAGTGGGGGGATCAAGAGGGGGATCAAGCTCTTCAAGCTCAACAATGGAGGAGAGATAATAGATGGGGAAGAGCTAGTTTGGACGGAGGTGGAAGGGAGGTATAAATAGGGGCCCAGAAATATGATTGTTGGGGCTGGAAAACTGCGCGATTTGCAACAAAACCGGTACTACCACTTATTGAAGCGGTACTACCGCTTTTGTTGAAACAGTGCAGGAAACACCTAGAAAACACCCAAAAACAGGTACTACTGCTCTGCAAACCGGTAATACTGTTTGTGTCAAAACTAGTGCAAAAAGGAGAGAGAGAGAGAGCTGGGAGATCTGCAGCAGCTGGGGAGCAGCACGGTGGGGCCAGCGAATGCATGTAGCGGCTTAGAGCATGCATGCGCGGGCGGGAACCATACACGGGGTCAACGCCTCGATCTCCCGCGAGATCGAGCGCACACGCAGCTGCTGGCGAGCGGCGGCAGCGAGCTTGGTCGGCCGGGGGCAGCGTGGCCCACAATGGGGGCAAGCGCGCATGGGGCTACGCCGACCGGGGTACCGGCCCACTGCGGGGTGGAGCAGCGGCTGACTGGGCGTGGGGTGGAGAGGGAGTTAGGCCGCGGCCTGTGTGCGAGTGGATCTGTTGGGGATGGTGACCGAGCTGGGGGAGGAAGAACCGGCAAGGCTGGTATTACCGTGCCCGGTACCGGCGGGGCTGAGAAGCCCACAATACATATGCCGGTATCGGGCCGGTACTCGTGTGCGGTAGTACTGCCCGGCCTATTTTTCTTTTTCTCTTCCTAATAAAACACAACAAGAGAAACTCGATAAGGTGAGCTAGGCAACTCGGAATGAGGTGAAACCAATTTTGCCGGAAAGAGGGCGACAAGAGCTACCCCCACACAAGGTGAAAACATGGAAAAGAGTGGAGTATGATTTTCTTATTAATATAGAGGTGCAACCTCTCAATACGGTAAACCAGGAAAATCATCCAACTTGAACACGCAACATGAGATGCATCCGGAATCTGTTTCCGATGAGTTAGAGCTTGTCATGAGAATGAACACAATCTCTAAAACATCTCATGGATAAGAACCGACAACAACCAAGAAACATGATGCAATGCATGCAAGGTTTGAGCTCTCTCCGATGATGCGGCCCACTATCCTATTGAGAACAAACCTTGTCCTTGTGCGTTCCACTCGAGTCGGCAAGCTCCGTCTTCACCCTCTTCATCATTGTACATCCACCATCTTCTTCCAACATACACGCCACCATCTTCATCCATCTTCTACGCACACCACTGTCTTCATCAATCTTCTACTCCATCTTCATCCCTCTTCATCTTCTACACCGTCTTCATGTCTGTTTGACACCGTCTTCATCCGTTTTCTTCATTGCACTCGATCTTCTTCATCTTGCAACCTTGAGACCAACATATGGCTCAAGCATTGCCTATGTACACGACCCACGAGAGAGTCTCAATACAACCAATAGTCCAAGGGATTGTCATCAATTACCAAAACCACACATGGGGGTTCTATTTCCTTTTAATCTCCCCCATTTTGGTAATTGATGACAATATCTTTGAGAGGGTTTAAATAAGGAATTTAGCGAACAACCCAAGTTGTTTGGAACAAACTGCCCCATAATATATGCATGTGTGAATGAACTTGAATTTCGTTGCATATATCGGCAATTAAAGCCTAGCGGAGTATCCTCTAAATATTCAACCATGCAAAGCAACAAATGCAAGCATGAAGGGCAAAAGTTTAAGAACCGAACAAATGCAATTCCCTTAAACCCTCCAAACTTCTCCCCCATTGGCATCGATTGCCGAAATGGATGAAAGGTTTAGAAGGCCAATATAGTGAGAGTTCATCAATAAGATGTGCATTTCTCATAATGTGAGTGAATCAAATGCACTTATTCAATGATGAATACCCGAAGGGGAATCAAACTATATTGAGGATCAAAGATTGCAAAAGGATAAGTAGGTGAGTAAGATTCAACAAAACAAGAAAGCAATCAAATGAATCCTCGAATCAAGTTAAAGATATTATGATAAGATCAAGAAGAATGCTCTTAAGGAATATGTTGAAGCTCCCTAAGGTTTGTGCATAAGATAAACAATTTTCATTGAAGAATAAGGTGCACAAACATGGAATCATCACTCCCACAAGAGCACTCAAGACAAAATATACCAGGTGAAATAAAGATTCATGATAGTCACAACATGGAATCCTCACTCCCTCATTGCGAATTAAATAACATGTGGAAGCTCCTAATGGTATGTGCACATGTTATAATGTTGATTTGAATACAATGTGCACAACATGGAATCCTCACTCCCTCATTGCGAATTAAAATACAAACATTTGCAAGAGATCATAGAAGGGATTAAGCATCACTTGGAATAAACCAATGGTTGAGCATCAAGCAAGATGCAACATAAGATAAGGCTCAACCAAAAGGATGTGTGAGAGGCATGACCAAGCATATTATAAGACTAATACAAGGATGAGAATTGAGCATCATCATAGCCTTCAATGAATGAGGTTGTAAGCACATCACAAAAGATTGAAATAAAAATATAAAATCAAAATAAAAAAGAAACATGAGCTTAATAAGAAGAAAATAAAATCAAAGCTTGTGCCAAAATCAAATATGAGTGCGTGAAGATGCAAATAGAATAAAATGAGAACTCATATAAAATTATTTGTGGAGCCACCAAAGAGTCAAACAAGAATAAAAAGAATGGACTCCAACAAAGAGGGATATCAAAAGAATATGTATCATCTCTCATGTATATAAGTTTCTCCAAGTGGACAACATCACAAAGATATTTATACAAGACAACTAGAGAAAGATATCCAAGGTGAAGTAATACAATATACCAATGAGATATTTTCTTTACAGCATGGCCAAAGGCTTTAATTTATCTTATTGTATATTGAAGAACTTCAACCACAACCACATCAAAGACATCATAACAACCACCAAGGGAGGAGATAGTTGAGATGCTTTGAGAAAGGAAAATAAGTTTCACACAATGAAATACCAAGTGGAAGAATCAAAATTTGCAAATTTATCTTTATTTCACATGTGAGCATATTGAAGAAAAGATATGCAATTCAATTGCAAGGTTGACATATTTGGGATTAGGTGAATCACAAGCATGATTTTTATGTTCCCCGAAATAGGCTCTCATCTCAACTTACTCATATTTGCAATAAAGTGGTATCATTTAAAAGGTTTGCAGTACCACAACATTTTCAAACAACAATCCATGCCAAAGATAACCGCATGGTTGGATACAAGGTAAGCATGCATGGAGTAGATTGATACTTGTTACCCGGATGGAATGGTGTGATGTAGTAGATATGGGTTTGCCATAACATCATAGCTCGTCTCCAATAGTCACTTAGCCTTCACTTCTTCCTTATGAGTGAGACGAGCATCCAATGCATCTCCAATGTACCTAAGACAAAGCTCAAGTAGAAAATGGTCCCCAAACTAATTGGGTCCGAGTAGTTAGTGCAACTACAACACATAGGACAAACTCCATATAAATATGTGCATATAGATATGAATTTGATTTTCATGCACATCTTAGCCGATTTAGGATTATGGTGGAGTTTTCCCTATGCAATGGATCAACGAAAGCAAGCATGCCATAAGATCGACATACCGTAAATATGCATGGAAGACTTTCAAGAACCAAATTGACATAATACTTGGACAAAACACAAAATACAATATGATGACACACAAAGGTGTGACATATCAAAAGGTTGTCCAACCCATATCCAAGAATGAAATCAACACAAGAATGACCCCAAAGTTCAACAAATGAACTAAAAAAAGCACAACGATTAAGATGATACACAAAACACACATGCTCAAGGTTCCAAATAAACCAAACCCTCGATAGTTTTCATGATGGCACAAAAGCACCAAAAAGAAAAGGTTTGTCTTCCAAAGGCAAGAACTTGAAACAAGAGAGTGTTATAACACATATAGGAGGTCTCCCCCAAAATTAGTGCACTATTTAAAATTTTGCATTTGAATACAAAATGCAAAAATGTGGGATCATCACTCTACCGATATTTATCAAGAGACTCAAAAGGTTCAAGTAAAATAAAGGTGTCCATAAGAAGCATGGAAGACACATGGAAGTCTAACCCACAAAGAAAATTCTTGGCAAGAAATAGATCAATTAAGTACATGAGCCAAGTGTGAGGATGATCCAAAGACGTACCACATAATATGTTATCAATTGTCTAAGGACAAGAGATATATAGGAAATATTTCCCTATGGTGGTTTGCGGATATATCCAAGATCATCTTCACAACTAAGGAAGCATATGGTAAAGGATAAGAGTTAACGATAATGCAAATGGAGATTCTTGAGAGCTTCAATTAGTTATGTAACATCCCAAATTTTCAAACAAAGAAGAAAAATAAAATTCCATTTTCCAAATTTTGGAACCAACAAAAACTTTTATTACCTCTTGTGCTATGCATAGTGCTCATACTTAATCTTTGTGAGTTTTTCCATGATGTGTGTTTACAATCCTTGACTTGTGCCAAAACCCTAAACCCTACCCTTTCTCAAAACCAAAGAGGAAAAATTAAAAAGAAAATAAAAGGGTGAGGCATATGTGGGATTATGGACATTTCTCTAATAATGGCCTATTCCCTATTTACTTTACCCAAATGGTGAAACCCTCCATCAACCCAACCAACCTCAATTGAGCCCAAAACCATGATCCTTTGGATCAAAGAGAAAGCAAGAAAAAGGTTTGAGAAATCACAAAAACCCTCACATATGGTTTTGGCCATTTTTGAAAATCTTTAACCTAGGCCATATAAATTTGTGTCAATGGTTTGTAAACTCTTTTAAACTCAAAAGGATCCCTTTTGCATCAAAGAAACCAAAATCAAATCAAACAAAAATCAAAAACCTAGTTACATGTGATAATGGTCACATGTGACATTTGTAACATCTTACCCTCCTTGAGCCCCTGTATTTAGAGTTTTCTAAACCAAAATATCCCAACTCTTTGCATCTCATCCAAGACCTCATAAAGATGAACACTTTTGATGTTGAGCACTTTGACCAGATCTTTTTATTTTGCTTAGTACAAGAGTGCAAAGTGGCAACATTGAAACAGATTCTAGATTCCCTCCACTTTTTGAATGTTCACAAACCAACTCCAAAATTCAAACCAAGACCACCAATAGATGCCAAATATTATTTAGAACACATCTATGAAGAGTTTTGGTCAAATTTCAACTCACATGAGACCTTTGCTTGTCATATATGTGGAGCACATAGAATCAAATTAGGGTACAACCACTCACAACCACTATGTACCACCTCCCCTTTTTCTATCTTGAGCTCATCTATAGTGCTTTGTACCTCTAAACCCCCACCATGACCTCACTTAGCCTTGCATGATCATCCTCACACACAAAACCATGCCAAAGACTTGGCATGTGTCACATGCACTTTGACATTAATCAATTGTGCACACCCTAGCCTTCTCTAGCTTTGCTCATCATGTCCAAGCACCCTGGCCTCACCTCACTCACACCTGCCATGCACCTAAAGATCCAAGGAGATGCACAAGAAATCCCAAACCTGACCATGCCGACCACCTTGACATCACCATGCCAACCCTACCGCCCTGCCCCCTCCGGTCTCTCTCACCTTGTCAATTAGTTAGCCCCGACCTTGCTGATCACGCTTGTACCGGCCCCGGTCGAAGAGGAGCTCGGCATTTGTCAACACCCAGATTTTTAAGTCCGGATGCCCTATTATGCCATTCAGCGCAATCCCGGGAATATTGTTTTTGCGAGATATAATAGATTGATATCACAGAACATTATTCATTACAACATCATAATAGTCTTACAACAAAAAGGATCACATGATCCAGTCTCATTACCACACTTGATCTAATGATCAATTACATAACACATAGCGGGAATACGTAGTAGAGGTCCATCTGCTCCACAGGCAACTGTTGACGTCAGGAGTGGTCCTAGTTGTCGTAGACGTCCTGCTGGCCTTCATCCTGGTACTGAGGCTCATCTTCATAGTCTGCCCATTTGAATAGCTAGGGACACAGCCATGAGTACTTTAAAGTACTCGCAAACTAATACTAATGTAAGTACTAGCAACTATGTTAATGGGGTGCTAAGCTCTAGGTTCATTTGCATAAAGTCAGCTTTATTTCATAAGCATTTAGTAAACAAAGACTCCTCATTTGCCTAACTTAACTCAAGTGGGAACATTAGTGTCATTCCCACAACTCTGTTGTGATTCAAAGTCACCTTTCAAACTCAAGTCACAAGTCACCATTCATATTTTGGAAAAGTTCTGATGACGGAACAGTATGGCCTTTCCAATCGTCCATGACCGCGGACGCGGCTATTCGAATAGTTTAAACTCCGCAGAGGTCGTACACTTGTGCCACAATCATTGCAATAGTCCGTCGGGGTAACTAGCCCTGATTTATCGCACTCAGTGCGCGAACTACCAATCCTAACCTTTCATTTACATACCCTAGTATAGACACCTCTCCCCATGAGCTTGGCCTCCCAGTGAAGACCAACAGTCAACCTGGGAACTGCACAGGGCTTGGGTCTGACATTCACCTCATTTCACGTCATTTCACTTTTGGTGGAGGCAGCCTTGGCATAACCCCTATGACGCTTGTTCAGAGGGAACCCATACTAAAGTACATAAGTTTCCAGCTAAGCCTTACCCAGATTCAGGTATTGTGGGGGTACTTGTAAAATTGGAATGGTATCACATCCGAACCCAACCATCAGTTTTGTAAAATTCACCAAGTCATTCACAAGTCATATTCACCTTCAAAATCTTTCAATAGAATGACTCAGCATTCCAAGGTTTTCAAAATCATTGGTTTTAACAAGTCCCCATCTAGAGTAGTCACTTTTAGTTTTAGCACTAGCAACTAGTCATGAGGGGTGCTAACTAGCTTATAGCTTTCTAGGCTAAGTGTGATGCTCTTGTACTACTCCATATCTAGACCAAGTGAATCATGAATCAAAAAGTAAACTTTGATAATCAAAAACTTGTAAGGTAAAAACTTGGGATAGGATCATTAAGCATAAAGTAATGTGTAATGGTGCCTTGCTCTGGTAGAGCTTTGCACTTTGGGTATCTTGCAAGAATATTAGCTTGCAGCAATAAAGCTTGCATTAGTCTAGCTTGCCTTGATTGGGGTAGTGATCAAAGTTCTCTTCTTCTTCCTCTTGGTACAATACCTCCTCCTCTTGATAGTCTCCGGTACTAGCGTCTATAAACGAATACGAGGATACAATCACCAAACAATACTTAAGTAGACTTAATTAGCCTTAATGGCTCACACAAATGATCTAGCATCATCACTTTGCATTGCTACCCAAAATCATGCTAGGGTTTTCTTACTTAGTGTTAGGAAAATAATTGCCTATCATTGAAATGTGGATTAGGGTTTCTCTTTAGTTTGGAGAAATAAATTCCTCTCATTGAATCTTCTTAAGATTTAATCTTCTCAATGCATAAATGTGAGATCATGTTGACCAAGGTCAATACTTCACATTTATCATTTGAGAAAAATGATTTAAATGAGATCCATCATCTCATGCAATTTAAATACTACTTTGATTTAAGATCCTCAAGTGAGAAAGTATGAGACCATGCAACAAGGGTCATCAAATTACTTCATAACACTTGGGAAGATGATTTAAATGAGGTGCTACACCTCATAGATTTAAAATATTAAATTTGAAATGATTTAAATGGGCTAGTATTGACTACATAGCCAATTTTTGATTCTAGCTCATGATCATGTGAATCAACTATGCCATATTTTTACGTAAACAATTAGAGTATTGAAAATGTGAATCATAGCAATTGGGTTTACTTCAAAATTAATTATGGTTGATTTTCTAAAAAAAATTGAAGTTGGAAAACCTTCTGACTTGTTATTTTCACTATTCAAATTCTACAAAAGATATGGATTTGAATCCAGTGTGGTTGGATGGAGCCTTTCATGAGCTTTCTAAATATATAAAATTTATCAAATTTGGCCGAGTAGATTTGGAGATATTAAATATTTAGCAAAGCATCTGAGAGCAACTTCACAGGAATAAATTGAAACCACATTTGAATTTAAACGGGCGCGGGAAGAGAAATGGGCCGGCCCAGCTTCGCTCGGCGCGCAGCGGGCCGCCCGACAGGTAGGCCCCGCATGTCAGCGCCACTTAAACAAGCGAACCGGTATGGGAATTGTGGGCCGTTAGATTAGAATGGAATCGAGTGGCTCAGGGAGGTCGTCGTCTCCGGCGAGCAAAAGCTACTGGCGCGGCTAGGGTTGAGGTCCGGCGACTCACCGGCGGCGCGGCGATCGTCGGCGTGGGAGCAGGGTGAGGTTGTTGAGGGCGGCGGAGCGTTTGGTGCAAGTGGCATCGCCGGAGGTGGTCTCTATCAACGGCGCCCTTGCTGCGGTACTGCGGGACTCCGGCGAGAAATTGAGAGGCTATAGGTGGCAATGTGAAGCGGCGAGTGGACGAGGAGGCTGAGAAGAGAGAGGGGAGGGCGATGGTGTGTGGAATTAGCTCGATGAGGCTCTCCTTTTATAGGGTCGAGAGGGGCTGAGGCGGAGCGGGGCGGGTCAGCGATGTCGACATGGCTACGGTGGGCTAGCGTCACGGGCGAGGATGCTGCAGTGTTGGCGACGTCGAGGCGGTCACGACGAGCGTCAGAGCGCTGAAAACGGAGCACGGGAGCGAGCTGGCAACGTCATGTACTGGCAGTACGGTGGCGGGTGATCGGCGACGATGTCGTCGTCTATAGGGCGAGCGCAGGCCAATGGTGGTGTCTGGGCGGCTGCTGGTGTCGTGGGGAGCAGGTGGGTGAAGAAAGGGAGGCTAGAGGAGGACGGAGTCATCGGGGCGAGGGCGTCCTTGTGCGCGCGCTGGCGAGCCCGGGGACGGTGACCACGTCGCGTTCTGGGCGTTTTCATCCTCTCCTGCGCCAAGGATCGTGTCCAGCAGGTACAGGGTGATGAGGTCGTCCTGGTTGACAAGGTCAGAGAGGGATAGAAAGAGAGGGAGCAGGTGTGACAAGGTGGTGACCATGAGGGCCGGCATGGTCATGTCCTTGGTGTTCTGGTGCACAAATCTTGTCTCTGGGGTCATGGCATGCTAGAGTGAGGTGAGTCTAGGTTATTTGACATGGTGCGCAAAGCTAGGGTGATGTAGAGCTTGTACACTTAATTGTTGCCAAAGTTTATGTGACATAAGTCTTGACCTTGAGTGTCCTTGTGCTAGGTGAGCATGGCTAGGTTAAGTGAGGTCATTTGGAAGTACAAACAACTGTGGATGAGCACAAGAGAGAGAGAGAGGGGAGGTGGTACATAGTTGGTGGGGTGGTTGTACCCTAATTCTATTCTATGTGCTCCACATATATTACAAGTAAAGGTCTTATGTGAGTTGAATTTTGACCAAAACTCTTCATAGATGTGTTCTAAATAATATTTGGCATCTATTGGTGGTCTTCGTTTGAGGTTTGGAGGTGGTTTGTGAAAATTCTAAAATTTGAGGGAATCTAGAATTTGTTGCAAAGTGGCATTTTGGCTTGACTATTTTGAGCAATGGTCAATGATCTGGTCAAAGTGGTCAACACCAATGTTGTTCATCTTGATGAGGTCTTGGATGATGTGCAAAGAGTTGAGGTGGTTTAGTTTAAGAATCTCTTAATAAAAGGGCTCAAAGTGGGTAACACTTTATTATGGGCAGATTTGACCATTATCATATGTGAGCATAATTTGATTTCAATTTTGATTTGATTTGAGTTTCTTTGATTCAAAAAGTGTTATTAAGTGTTTAGTAACATTCTTCAAGCAATGGCACAAGCCAAATTGGCCTAGATCAATGTTTTGCAAAATGTCCATGAGCATATGCATGTGTTGAAATGCATTTTTCTTATTTTCTTCTTCTCTTTGTCTTTGCTTCACTTACGCATGGTTTAGGGTTGATTTAGTATTAGATTGAATTTGGTAAAGGTTTCATACCATTTGGGCAAAGTAGAGGTGCATAGGTCAAGATTTGGTAATATGCCTATGTGCCACTACAAGAAAATCATCATGTAGAGACGTTAAATATAAGACGCATTTGTTTTCGTCTCTACGATAGGGGGGAGCTCAACCGTATGGACGTTCCTTTAGACGTTCCACATAACGTCTAAAAATTTATATTTATTGACTAATAAAATATATAGATTTGCTAATTTGTGAGTGTGTACAGACGAATCCTGAGACGTTTTAGAATACGTCCGTACAATCAACCTTTCAATATTGGAGAAATTGATTTTGTGCTGGCCAAGATTACTACGGTGATATTTCCTAAAATAAAGATCGCTACCAGATTTGTAATACGGGTGTGAAATACAAACTGAACGGAAGAAAAAAAACCCGTGAAAAAAATATTTTTGTTTTGGCGCTAACATTATTTGCTTTACCGCTTGTAGAAAAATATATTTCCGCTTGTTTTTCGGTTATGAAAAGGATGATTGATGAGGTAAGCTTGCATTGTTCCTTATTGTGTACCAATATTGGTACGATTGATGTTGTCTTAAATAGTTTCCTTTTCTTTTATGATTAGTGACTACTTTAGGTCTACATACTTCTGCATAAGTTTGTAAATAATGTTGAATTGTTTTGTACACTATGTTAGATTAGCTGCGGGAATCTGGACTATTTTGTAATGCGTGCTTCACCGTTTTCAGCATCCTCACTTATTTGTTATGTTTGGAAGCTGTCTTGTTGGTTTCACTGGAAGGCCATTGTCTTGTATTGTCTGCTGATGTTTTGTACGAACTTGGCAGGGTCTCTATTGCTCGCTGAGACAACTTCTGGAAGATGGGTTTTTCCATGCAGACCCCCATCCAGGTAATCTGGTGGCTACTGCAGACGGATCTCTGGCATATTTTGACTTTGGTATGATGGGTGATATTCCAAGACACTATCGAGTAGGACTCATACAAATGGTAAGCTTCCTTGATCTTGTTACCTGCGGCTATGCCTGTTGCTTGTTACATCCGTTTGGAGCATCCTTACGAAGAGTGATTAATGGTAAAACCAGATATATTTTGATACTTACATGATACGTGGCCATACGTGTTATATGTTTGTTATATTTCAAATCTATTGGGTTTAGGCTTTCATTTTACGGTCTTTGGTGGTTGGGGAAGAGTTTGCTATATGTTCCTTTTTGCTAGATCACGTCTAGTAGAAAAACAGATGTGGAGCGTTGCTAAGAGATAGTTTACTGAGGCATAATGTTTCACAGTTAACACAACCTAGTATAGGTATGAAATTTGCATGCATTGTAATTCAGCAAAGAGAAAGTAATTCCGTATCTGCCACAGCAAATGTAGAGGCGAGAAGCAATATACCTGTACTTATGCATGTGAAAGAATTCAGCTACTTACTTGATTTCTGGATTAAGAATATAAATGGTTTAAGCATGTTTTAGGACATATGTGCCACCATGTAAGCAAGTTATTAGTGGTTTGAGGAAAATGGCGCACATATTTTATTCCTGGTTGATACGCCCTTTGTTGATTTCATCGGTACTGCGTTCTTCAAATACATAGTAAGATTTAGAGGAACTGAGCTCACTTGTTTCAGCTTGTGCACTATGTTAATCGCGACTCCTTGGGCTTGGCGAACGACTTCCATTCCCTGGGATTCGTCCCCGAGGGAACAGACCTACATGCAGTTGCAAGTGCGTTGAGGGTTGCCTTTGATGATGGAAGGAGGCAATCAAATGATTTCCAGGTTAGTTAATGTTCTTCATTCTATCATTGTTATGAGAATTTATATTGTATGATGCAACATTAAAATAAATGGATGCAGGCATCTTAATCATAGTTGAGGGTTAAAAGTGTAGATGTACTATAGCCCTTAATTAGTCTTAAAAAACAGGTCAAATATGCAACAATATTGTGGAACTTGAGTAAACAATCTGGCACGTAGAAGTGCATGCTTTAGTTATAGCCAGTCAAGCTATATGTCTGGAGCGACAATTTTCAGATGCACATTGAAACATATACGTGACATGCTATCAAAGATTTAATTGAGCAATGCCATTTCCTTCCCTCCGCACAATTGCTGAGGAGGTTCGGACATTCTGTAAGTAATTAGCTGTGTTTCTGGTTCTAACATTAGTGTGTTCACTGTGTATTTTTTATAGATGCCTTCCTCATATTGTCCACATATTTAGGGATGCTGGCTCATATACTTTAAATACTTTTGTCGTATCTTATGTTGTTTCTGTTGTTAATGTATACACACTTTTCAGTCTTCAGATATAAATATCTCTGATTTGGGTTCTAATTTGCGTGGATGCATCTCCCATGAATGAACATGATATGATTAGCTTCAATATCCAAAAAGATCCCTGCATTGTCAGGTATATTCTCGCAGGTTAGAGCTCTTGATAGTGTTTGTATCTTTGATGCGTAATTTATACTTGTCCATCTGTCAGTGAAAAACCATGCCACATGCCAGTGCTCTTAAGTTTAAGCTAATGCTTCTGCTCTATGGTTTAGCAGGCAAGGCGAGTTATGACGATAATGTGAGATGGAATTGAAAGTGAGCAGACATACAGTGTGGTACTCTAGCCATAAAGTTTGATGGAAAATTAAGGTGAGTACAAACAAGCTTTTACACTGGATTGTATTGCTTTGTTTTGTTCTCTACAGTTTTCTGTGTAGATTAATCTTTGCAATGGCAAAGCTTTACCATTTGTGTTGGTGGCTAATGGGCATCTTCTCTGGGTAAATGGCAGTGAGGGCGGATCAAGGCTTCTTACTGGCCGTGACATAATGAGCTTATGGGATCCCCTTTGCAAGGTGCTACACTTGAGGTAAAATGGCTTTTGTTGGTGGTGATGCAGTCAGTGTGACATGAACCTGAACATTATTCAAAACGAAGGTATGTCACGAACCTGAACCTGAACATACTTGACAAAATTATGTGCATATTTAAGTCTGAAACTTGTATCTCTGTGTACCTTTGTTCATGAAAGTGGGATCAGCAAAACAGACCATGTGCTTTTATTGCTCTTGTTCTTTTGGTGCGATTGGAATGTAAGATCTCAGTTTAGCTTCTCTGAAATCTGGAGCATTCCCTTCACTTTTAGTCGTCATGGTGCCTTAGGATAAGCGATAGAGTTAAATTTAATAACTTAATGTTATAGCCTCTTCAGTTTTGCCTTGGTAAACTTGATAGTTTAAATTGTAAATTATCTACTATTCTCTTTCTTACATACCTGTCCTCCATATGGTAAGATTGGGCAATCCCATGGTGCCTCCTTGACAGCAGATTCATTTTTATTGCTTACAGTATTATATGATACGTTGCCAAGTAATTGGCTGCTTTAAGTTTAACCTTTCCATACTGGTCTGTTTTCACGAGGAGGTAAAGTGTTTCATGCCATTGTCTAAAATTACAGATGTCTTGTTTGTCCCTGCTGTTAAGCCTGTTAAGCCTTTGCCAAGTTAGAGATGATTTGGAGCTCATTTGCCATTTTCTTTTATCCGTTTCATTCAATACTTTGATCATGTTACAACATTTTTGCAACGTCATAAAAGGTTTAGATCACCTTAAAATTTGGTATGAGTTGTGCTTTTCTGTACCCGCTGTTTTCATACTATAATGAGTTCAAAAATATTTAATAGCATTATGCTGTGTTTGGTTGCATGGAATTGGGGCTTGGAATTGGAATTGAGGTCCAAAAAGGCCAATTCCGCTGTTTGGTTGCGCTTGGAATTGGGCCGTGGAATTCGGGCTCAATTCCGAGCCCCCCACCCGCATGTGTATTTTTTGGCCCCTTCAATTCAGAGGTCTAGAGCTCTGTATTGCTCGGAATTGCTTGCACCCTCATCTCCGCGAGTCCCGTCCTGCGCCTCCTTCCCTCCTATGGAGCTGGAGCGGCCGTCGGACCGGCGAGCCGGAGCAGGGCCCCTCCGCCGCCGCCGCCTGCCTCCAGGCCTCACCGCCGCCACCTGCCGCCGATGGGCCAGCCTCCTCCCTCCCCATCCCTGGCCTCGGGCCGCCGCCGCCGCTGCCTGCAGGGTGCCTCCGCCGCCGCCTGCCTGCCTCCAGACCTCGCCGCCGCCACCGGGCCACTCGCCGCCGCCTACCTCCAGGCCTCACTGCCGCCACCCGTCGCTGCCTTCCTGCAGGCCTCGCCACCGCCACCCGCCGCTGCTTGCCTGCAGGCCTCGCCGCTGCCGCGTGCCTCCAGGCCTCGCCGCCACCACCCGCCGCTACCTGCCTGCAGGCCTCGCCGCTGCCCTTGGCCCCCTTCTTCCCCGCCTCACCGCGGCCAATTTTCCTCACCGGGAAATAAAAGGAGAAAAGAAAAATGACAAGAAGAAAAAGGTTATTATGTGAAAAATAAATAACATTCTAATATATATGTGTATATTTCATTCATATTACAAAGTTTTATATTGTTTAAAGTTAAAAAACATTCAATTCCACACAATGTGCATCCAAACAGGTTTTAG
Source organism: Lolium rigidum (assembly GCF_022539505.1). NCBI lineage: Eukaryota > Viridiplantae > Streptophyta > Magnoliopsida > Poales > Poaceae > Lolium > Lolium rigidum. The sequence goes on along the minus strand of NW_025900390.1, from coordinate 10,861 downwards.
AATTCCATTGATCTTTTGATTCTGCAAACGAATACCATGCGCATCCAAACAGGTTTTATAGTATTCCATTGAAATCGTTGATTTGGTTTTCCATTGCCAATTGAATTCAGAGTTGAATTCTGGGCATCCAAACACTGCATTAGAGTATCACTCAATATGCTAGATATAATTCATTTTTCAGGTTTTGTCAAATTCTGGCTGCACTGTTCTTGATTTTTGTAAACCATTCAAATCAACTCCGCTTGAGCTGAAAATTTTACAGGATGTCAACAATAGTTGCATCTTGCTTGTGTAAAAATTACAAAATTTCTGAGCTCATTTGGTTGGCGAAATGATTTGAAAACAGAGTGCAGTTTTGAGTTTCAGAAAACACAAGCAGTTTCAGTTTCAGAGTTCAGGGAATGTGAGAGGCTGCTGAGCGGACTTCTTCCTCATGGTCACAGGGCTGCGCAGCAGGGCGGTGCTTGCCGCCTCATGTTGTCATTATTTGAAGCATGATAGTTGTCATTCTTTGAATGTTGCTGACTCCTACTGATTGCTGTTGTGATGGGATTCTGTAAGGTCAATCCAGATCGGTGGCAGTTTGTGGATGAAGCATTCATAGCAGGTCTAGGAAAGAAGAGGTCAAGTGATGCCAGACAACAGCGAGCACGGCTTGCAACGCTCCCGTCGGGACAGGATACTGGAGTGGTGTTCATGACCGCTGGTGCAGCTTGGGGAGAGATGCCCACATTGATGTACAACAAGTTTCCTGAAGCCAAGGTGAGCTTCTCTCGATCCTTCTCCCCTTATGTATGGTTTCTCTCTCTGTTGCCATAAGCTATGGTTGAATGGTTTTGTACCCTGTTCTTGCTTGACTGAAGTATTGGTCATCCAAATGGCATATTTTTAAGAATATTGATGATGTTGTGGTAGCTTTTTTTAACATCTAAAATAGGCCAATGGAAGCTATAATTTCACAGGTTTAGGGCTGAATTGCTTGTCTCGTTTAATCAATAGTCCATATTTATTTTCTGAAACAATTGGCTCCTAAAACAACAAGCATTTGTTGATGCAACTCTGTAGTGAGTTTCTAAATTTGTCTACCTGTTGCTGATAGGCTTGTTGCCAGCTATGAACTATCAAAGGTTATCTGGAATATATGAGAGATCATTTATATGACGCTTTTAATATGGTTATCTTGTATTTAAATTAGTGATAAATCACTGAGTTCATCTTGATCTGACATGTTAGTGCGTGGTTTTGTTCCTTTTTTATCCCAGGTTGTGATTCCTTTTTTACTCAGATTAAGATGATAGCAGTATGGGGTGAGATGAGACAGCTTGACGAACACACTGTTTTCATTGGGTGCAGGTGAGCCTCTTTTATATGTTTGCGAGAGACCATATCCAGTAGCGCGAAGGAGATCTGTTGCCTCTTCTACGAATCTTCCCCAGCCAGCGGCTCCCGGTATAATTATATAGACTGTAACACCAACTATTTAAGGTGTCAGGGTAAATTCGTTGTTAACGGTTGTTTAGTATATTGAATGCATTTTTTCGCAGTGTGGTTGTGATGGCATAGCAATCAAATATACAAGGTGTGTATATGCTTGGCTGGGAGGTTCTAGAAGACATGTGCGCTAGCCGATTGTCCGCCGACACAGCGGGAGGTGCCAGTCTCTCATCCACTGACCAAGCGGCGAGGAGGAGCTCCACCGTGAAGGAGACAGTAGACTGGCAATGCCTCATTGCTACAACAGTGGTACCATTTCGATGCGTTTAACCTTGGTGTCAGGATCATAAAGGAGGCAAGTTCACCTCACAGCCCCCATTCTAGGCCACCAGCATCATTTTTATCCTTAATTTCTTTTGTAAGATCATAATCTTTTGGGTTGCTAGACACTCAAGTTTTCAGCATTTCAGTCGTTTGTATGACATGAGCTCACGAAAAAGCTGTGGTTGTAGTATGGTTTCACGCTTGATGGTTTTAGTGCCCATTGTTGCAGGTTTAATTTTGTGTAGTATTTTTTTCTTTTGCTACAGCTTGTTAATAACTCTATTTTTGTAATTCTTTGTATGGTTGCAGCTCAAGATTGTGATTGTATACCACAAGCCTGTATGGATAATGTGAGGTCAGTTTCATTTCAAAGCTTGCAAATTTCATAATTTCACAGGATAATTTTTTTTTCAATATGGTGCATTTCTAAGAAAGAAAGAAAGAAAGAAAGAATAGACACATTTTAAAATGTGGTGCTAACTCTTGAGGAATGTGTACTTGGTTTGATGATATAGCCGAGGTTGCTTAGCTAGAGAGAATACCATCTAAAAAGTGTTTCATGTTTCAGATAAGTTGCCTTGTTGGAAGCCAGTAAGCATCTTTGGTACTTCTTAAGGGCAGCTGGATAAGTTCTACATAAGGCTATAGTGCAATTCATCTTTTGTACTGAATGTTTGATAAGTTTTGAGTGTTGTTTTTTGATTTTTTTCGAGTATGGCATGTTCATGTGGATGTTTCTTGGTATCCTTTTGCTAGGTATTATTCCTGTGAGAGAGAGAGAGAGAGGACTGGGAGGCATTAGCGATATTATGATGTTATCTCTATTTTAATGTTGCTTCCTAGATGAAAGTTACTACCAAGGTGTTTGATTATTTTTTATGATGCTAATATGGTGGGATGGTTAAGGTAATTGGTAAATACATTCAATTATGTGTATAGATTTGTCTTCGCGTTTGTGTTTGTGGCCAACAAAATGTCTTTCATACACATAACTGAATGCCGTAACCATTGTTCTTATGTGTGTGTTTCAGATGGGGTTATGGTAGTAACAAAACCTATCTCATAAGCTTTGCATTTCTTATAATTTCTTCTATACAACACTTTTTCTTCCGATATATGGTATTAGTTACGGTAAGGAATACATATTACCATGTTTGCCTCAGCAGCTTATTCTATCTTCTGATAGCGTTCAAAATGATCATGTGATTTAGCTAGCTTTTCTGCAAGATTTGATTTTTCAGATTTCGTCAAAAAGTTCAGTAAACAAAAATAAACTGATTTTCTTCCCTGGCAATTTCTTCCAAGAATCTCTCATTCGTTAATTAGCAGATAGTAAGTTTTCAAAGCAACACTTCAAGTTGAGGTCCCCACTCGATTTAGCTTCAGCATGATTGAGATTGTAATATACTTATAGCTTTACTGTAGTTTGAGAAGTTATTTGAAATGTGATTCTCATGATCGCTGAAGCATGTAGTTTCCTTCTTGATATGGACAAGGTTAAAATAGTCAAAATGGCAATGGACTGTGAGTATATAGTTGCGTTATCTACTTTTTCCTAGATTATAGCTTGTTGTGTCGTGCATGTTTCTACCATGCTGCATTAGGATTTTGCCGAATTATCTTACCCAGATATGGACATATTAGTTTTGGTGCACCATGGTTTGTTAGCTGAGCCAACCTTGGCCATTTTTTTTTCTCATAGTTAAATGTGTGTATTTATTCTCAACTTAAATCAAATAGGACCAGTTTATATTTCTGTTTCATCTTATATTATGTAGTTCCGAACTTTAGATGAAGAAAAGGATTAAGCCGTGACCTATGGAATGTTCCAATTTATCCGGAAAACCTTCTCATAATTCAGTATTGCTTGCAAAAGTGAAAACTGATAAAAATTGCATGCTACAAAACTTTGTCTATAAGCTTAAAATTTATGGACAGTTCTGCAGTGTATTTGGCATAAGAAAAAGAGATAGTTATCAAGCATTTAATATAGAGAATACGGCTAATTAGGCAAGATAACCATACTGTTGCATACTCTCTTGGCCGGAAAGGATTGAAAATATTAATAGAACTATTACAATTACGAGCACTCATTTCAAATTTTTGGTCAGTATAGACAATACGGCCCGCATGATATCTTTGGGTTGTGGTACGCTTTCTTGGCGAATTCTTTAGCTTAATTGTTGTGTGATCGTTATAGTTTTCAATAGCAACTGTATCACGTATTCCATATGCCTTTCTGAGCCCTCTTTTCTGTTTGACTATTTACTTCTAACTAATTGATATATTTGATTTGTATCTTCTACTAGGAAATGCAATTCTGTACTCCCTCCGTCACAGTTTACACGGCGTACTTGAGAAAACGCTGGGACCTATGTACTCGTTGATTGGTTGTTAATTCGTTTCAGCTGATCGTGAAAGTAGGGGCATCTGTTAGGCCCATTAAACACACACACAGCGGAAAGAAACGGAAGGGGAGGAAATTATGGGCCAGAACGTCTCACTTAAATTGCTCATTAATACTAATACGTCTAATCAAGTGCTGATAGTGGAAATGCATGAAAATGAAAGGGCGCCGTGTAGACTGTGATGGAGGGAGTAGTTTTTTGCATTTAAGACCCAGCATCACTTACATGTGCAGTTATGTCATTCCAATTCCCCATTTTCTTTGCTTAATATATATGTTCAGATCATGCTCCAGTCTTTGTTACAAAAATATGTTTGATTGGTACATGCTAGATCAATATGGTCTGGCCATAGCGAGGTATCATAGTTGTTTTATCTCCCTTTCTCGATCCTCCATTTCTGGATACACCATTTTGAAGTGTCCTGAGATATCGTGATGCCTTCACAATCTAAGAATGATATTTTTTTGTAGTTAAAGCAGAAACACAACAGAGTAGATAATGAGGTAGCTGAATGAAAAATAAGAGGTTTGGTGTTAACTACAGTATTTGTGACTTCAGATTGGCATATATAGCTAAATCTACTTTTTGCCCATGTGTTCGGTTTATTCTATTGTCATTCAATTTTAATAGCATTTGTCCATGCTTTTACATTTTGCTTTGTATCACTATGATCTTTTTGAGACTGGCATATGCTTCTTTGAATAGAGTCAAGGTTGTGTCTGCCTTCTTATGTTACTATTGTGCAAATGTAGGCATGAGTTTGCCATACTTGATAAGGAAGTGAATATATGAAGCTAGGCCAAAGTTAGGGTGAACACTTCTATTCCTCTTGTTGAACTTTCTTGGCTTATTTGGTTCTTCCCGATGTGTCGCCTAGGTTGAAAAAATTCCTTATCGTGCACTCATTCTTATGTCTTAGGACCGGCACTGCTGCTAACTCGTGTGGGACGGGCAACAAACCAAACCACAAGTTGGTCTGCTGTATCTGTGTATAAGGTAGAACCTACTTTGTGTATACACTTTTATGATCTTTGATACTGCTATCTTGAAATAGTTCTATTTCTATGTCGTTCTTTCACGGGACTCTTTTGTTTCCGAGTACCAGTACACCATAATGGTTCTTTGTTATTTGTTCTTTTCTCTGTTTACCAGGTCATGTTGTGTACAGCCATATCTTCATGACGGGCTCGGTTGCAGGGGCTAGGTGAGCTCATCAGTATATGTTAGTAATGCTCACTACCTCGGCGTCCGCTGGTACTTTGTGTGCCTTCCATACATCATCAAACTAGCGAGATGGGCTCACCGCCTTGACAACATCAAGCTAATGTGATGCCCTTATTATCTGCCTATATGCTTCCGCTGGATGTGTCTTCTCTGCTGCGGCATTGACCTGCTGTGGTAGCTATGTAGATAGCTCTATGTAAAAGTTATTTTGTGTAAGCGCAGTACATCCTCTGGCTGATTGGGAGGCTTGCAAGACCATCCTTCATCCAGACCCTATGTTGATAATACGGGCTTAGCTTTATATGCTCTTTATCTACTTCTATGAATGACACGAACTATTGCCCATGAAGACTTTGTGTTGATACACTTTCCGTCTGTTTCTCCTTTGCAGCTTGGCCTTACATTTTGGACAGCAGTGGCTGCTGCTCCAATTTGTTGTTAGAACTTAGCACCTCTAGGGTGCACAATTAAGGGGGATATATAGTAGTTTTCAGTGTTCTGAAGAGGTATAAGATACACTTCTGTGGTTTTTTCGCCATCAAAACTATAACCCATAAGGTAAAGTGGATTATCATATGCATGTTATCCCAGTAACCACTCAAGCTCATTAATCCACACCATGCATATAATATTGTAAGAGATCTTTCATGGACTTCACAACATGCTTTGGACGAATTTTGGTGACCTGTGAGTCTCACTCTACCTTACATTCCAGTTATGTGTTGGTTGGTCAGTTGAACCGATACGGTGTAACCTACTACCGGTTCAAAATAGCTGTTAGAAAAATACAGCTTCTCCAGCAATTGCCGATCCATGAAATGGCCTAATTAAAAAACGTTCAGAACTATTTATTTAACATGTCTTCCACGTCATTGTGAACCTTACATATAAGGTCATGACATATGACAACCTAATTACACGATTTGTCTAAACATAGATAAAAACTACAGCTAATAGGGAATATTGAACATCAATTCATCCTATCTTACCACACGTCATAGTTTTACTCTGAAGCAAGTATGAAAGTTGCTGTTTTTTGAGCGATAATTCGGAGATTAATTAATGATATATTATTGATAAGGCCAAATTGTGTCACCTGTGTTTCTATAAACATTGGATAACTCTTACCTTATCTTTCACATGTCAACAACTTTTAATATGATTTCAGTATTTGTGCAAAATGGCTCTTGGGAACCATTTGAATTCAGCATATCTTTCACATGTCAACCAATGTATTATTGGTGTTTTTTCTTTCATATATAGTATACTCCTACATTAAAGGTGGTGTTGAAAAAGATGGCAATCCTAATTTACCTAGGAAAATTAGGCGTTTTCTAGGGTGCCATTTAAGAAGCATCAACATCCCTAAGAATAAAACTTATGGCTTAAAAAGTGTCAGGCTTTAGCCATTTGCGCCAGTGCAACCCCACCAGCAACACACCATCTAGGTGTTGCGCGGGCGGTATCTTGGCCAACAACAACCTGTACATTTAAATCTGCAAAGCCATTACCTTACTTTAATCTGCAAAGTGTATACTTTGTTTTCTAATGGTATTGATGCCTTTCTAGCGGATCGCATGATCGTAATTTCTGAAATACATTTCTTTAAGATTTCATACTATTTCACGAAATATTTCGTGTTAGGATTCTGAAATAACAACATATTGTCTTAGGGTTCTAAAATATTTAATCTGTTTTGTCGTCTATTAAGTGTTAGGTAAATCTTGGAGCGAGCAGGGAATGGCTGTGGCTGAATGGCGTGGATGGCCGCGACAGAGTACTTGGTCAGCAGATTAGATGGGCTAGAGGGAATGGAGGAAGGTATAGCACATCAAGGTGGAGGGGTCTGGAGTTAGGTTAAGAGGAAGTGACTGGGTTGCTAACGCAAATCGTGATGGGGGTGGGTGGTGTTAGCAGAGATCAGTGGTGGAAATTGTTTACCTAGGGAAAACATTTGTAATAGTTTCTGGTTCCGGTGGTATTGGTTAAAGAGCTCAAAAACTCGAACCAATCTTTTTCAAATATCAGGTATATTCTTGTCTACATACTTCTGAGTAAAATGTCATCCACATATGCTCCATGTTTCTGGCACTCACCCGCACAAACACTGCCCAAATAAGCAATTTGGGAATTGATCTTACGTTCAACAGGAAAAAACCAAAAACCATATGTTCGTAGGTATTGTCATGTATCCAATATTTTCCTCTCAAATAAAATGTATCAAATATATATGTATCCAAATATTTTTGTATTTACAGGATTTATTAATTTAATATACTAGATGATACCCCGCACGTTGCTGCGGAAATTGATTGAAATATATTTGGATGTTATTTGTTTAACAAATTATTTGAGAAAAGCGGATATAAATGAATCAAGAAACCAATTGTGTCAATATGAGAGCTCAAAAATTAAATAGTTATTATTTATTATGTTGGAAAATTAGATAATTATAATTTTCTTATTGAATATAAATAACATGGTACATGGCGAAGTTTATACATGCAGGGTTCCTTTCTTCATGTACTTAAGGATGTATTTGCCTTCATTGCTTCTTAAAAATAAGATTAAAGATTGTATGTCGTTATATCTAGGTCTGCTAATCTGCAATTGAGAAAACAGATGTCATGTTTACATATGCATAAAGATTCGTATTAAATATATTTGCGAGAAAGGAAGAATTTTCCTCATTGATTTGTTTGCTTCGACTTCACTAAAATCGATGCTTCTTCTTGGTAAGGACCTGAGTAAAGTACGGTATTGATGAAAAGGTCGTAACTAAAAACAGAGGAATTAAAATCGATGCTATTTTTGGGGAGTACCTGGTTTTATTTTCGATATATGCTTGTGTTTCAATGGGAGGCGTATTTTTTCTGAGAGGCAAAAAAATTGTAACACATATATTACTCAACATCAATTCTGGAAGTAATGTTTCTGCTTCAGTTAGCAGCTGATAGATAGCTATGTCAGTGCATAAAATTGTAAGACTAATGCAAATGAATCAAAATGGAATTAAAACATGGAAACGCAAGGAGAAATTGAACTCTCTTCATACCATTTAGGAAAGCTGAAATGAACTTTCTTTATACGATTTAACCTGAACTTTATCGGTAGATTAGTGTCGAGTTTAGCAACTGGTAGCAGCAATTTCAGTTTAAAAATAAAACCTTAACTGGTAGCAGGAAAGATAAACTGAAATGTGCGTAAAGCAAAATTTGCCAACAGATGGGAAGCGGACATACCAGTATTAGCGGTGAACCTAGGGCTTTGCGTGACCACACATCAGAGAGAAGAGACAGTAAAGATGAGAAAAGATGGAAGAAGCAGGGAAGATAACTGCATCAGCGTCCAAGTCTCCAAAACCTGGCTCGGCAGCTAAGTTTCCAAAACCTGATGAAAGCCAAATTGAAAGAGTAATTAGATAGAAGGATATGATAGGGAACCGGGAGACGACAGTAAGGAGTGGTTCACCTCGGTTGGAGTATGAGTTATTTGACGGATGCAAAGTTGCAAACACACGATGCAGGGATGCGAATAATAGACGGGCACGTAGCACTGAGGAGTGAGGACTTCTTGTATTCTTCCACCAGTTACCTGAGCCCTGAGCAATTAGTTATTTCACCAATTATTTACTGCCGTGATAATGGGGAGAGGAAGAGAGAGCGTTGTGATGGATTGGTGTGGACATTGAGTGAGAGGTAGAACCGTAGAAGACAGAGTGGCATGATAGTCAGTGAATTCAGATGCGTTGCATGGAGAAGATGAAATTAAATGGAGCCCAGTGCGAGGTTCAATGTACGGGCCGATGGAAATTGAAGCGGAGGAGCAACGGTTTCTACCTGCGTGGCGGACATGCTAACGTGGACATGCTGCGCTCCCTCATGGTGTAAGGCTTGCATGACTTGGCAAGTTAGTATTGGTCAAGGATGTTTGATGAGGTGGATAGTCTGCATGTGAAGAGAAATGGGATCACTTATTAAGAATAGAAAGATTAAGTGTCGATGATTAAGCCATATGTGCTTTTTAAGTATTAGCAAACTTTCGGTGACATCATGCCACATGTCCAAAATAGAAACCTGAAGGCCAAAGTCGTGTCTCCATTTCACGAATTGCGCCAGTGGCACAACGGGTTATTCCAGTAGGATTACAACAATGTGTATTGCTCAACCTTATTTAACTTTTCAAAGGGGATACGATGCCTTGAATCCTACCTATTGTTTATATCGTTAATATACAACTTATTTGATAATTAATACCACACTTAATCTCTTTTGAAAAGTACTTCCATTGTATGTAATATTTTTCATAAGGCTTGCAACTTGTTTGGTTCAAATATTTTTCATTAGTGGAACAAGATTCAAGAGAACCACCAATGTCTCTTTCACCGCGTTTTTCCTAAGAGTAATATTAGTACATCATAAAAGTGGAAGCACACACATAACCCAATATCAAATATGTTTTCAAAATTGACACTTTTAACTGTAAACATTGTGGTATCAATTTTTTTTGTCTTAAAGTAGATACATTCTTCTTTGAATTAGTAATGTACTTTTATGCTTCTTTTATAATGCTACCTCTTTCGGTACAATAACCATAATTTTGTGGTGGAGTTTATACAGAAGCATAAAAACTGGCAAAAATAGTGCGAAATCGTACTAAATTGTCATATCTTGATGTAGCACCTTGATGGAATGGTGTGTCAGCAAGATACTTAAGTAGGTAAATTCCAGGCTAATTCTTAATACTCCATCCGTTCCTTTTTATAATGCCTATAGATTTTTAACATTTGTTTCAGAATATAAGGTTGTAGCTTGACTTTTTTTCAATTACCCCCTCTACCGGTCAGCTCCCACACGATATGCATGAAAAAAATCCATACAAAAGGGAAACATTTAAATGAGATTCCTAATGCATGACCCCAATGATTCCTTAGATTTATGAAGCATTGTTTTTCTTTCCTTAATAGTAGAACTTGGCTGCACGTATATGGAGAGTCAACCAGAGAGATTTGTGGGATTTGTTATGTTAATTTTGGAAGTTATCGATTTTTCTCATTTTACTCTGATCTCAAATCGTTAAGCCAATGGTCTTATGTAAATATTGCGCTAATTTTTGTGCCAAAAAAATATACGCACTATAGAATGGAACGGAGGGAGTACTAAAATAAGCTAAAACTTACGATTTCAATTCTAACTTGGTTCCGCCATTTGCGCGATAGCGCAACGAGTCATCTAGTGGATGTTAGGCGTCGTGAGGCCGGCTAACCAAGGAGGATTCTCGGGCTTGAGTAATTCTAGGACTGCCTACGAAGAAACGATAAATGTGTGCTATTGTTTAGTCATAAAGTAGTGAAATATAAAATAATTTGGATAACAATTGAATAATATCTTGGTGTGAAATAGCGTCACTTATGATGTTATATACTGGAATCTAGCCGCGCAAATGAGCGGGCCAACAAGCTAGTTACATAT
>NW_025900389.1:0-18181 GCF_022539505.1 Lolium rigidum | reverse complement strand
TCATTCACAAAAGACGGAGCTTCTTGAATGGGATGAGTACGAGCGTACTCAACAAGTTCATTATAGGAAAGAGGTGTTTAATGCACTAGCTACGGCATTAGACCAGAAAGTCTAATACCAATGCAAGTTTTCATAACCATTTCTTCAAAAGGTTGCTTTTATTCGGAAGAGCTATGTCCGTCGGCCTTCACCGGTTTACTAGAACTTCATGGAGCTCCTTTCCGGCCGCGTTCGCAGTTCCTTATCCGGAACAGGAGTGACGGAGTCACGGTTCTTTACACTCGCTGAGAGGTGTGTTGCTTTACCCATAAGAGATCTTAACCTTGGTGCCAACCGGGCAATTTCCCCGTCCACACTTCCTTTGGTGTGAGGCCCGGTATAAGGTCTAGCCAATCATGTTCCTCCGCTACCTCGAACACCCACCCTTTGTTGCATGCGCCGACCCACGGGTCCACGTCGGTCCCATTATTCCCGTAATTTCGGGGTGGACCCCGACCACGACAACGGTCTTGGGCTCTTACCATACACTCCTACGCCGGTGGCTGCAACCCATCATAGACCGCATTACCGTGGGGAATTAGAATGGGATCCCCACCCTCCGGTTGTTCCGCAAGACACAAGCCGCTACGGCAAGCAATGCTTTACCGTGGGGAATTAGAATGGGATCCCCACCCTCCGATTGTTCCGCCGGATACAACTCGCTACGGTAAGCGCATCCGTTGATGAACGAGAGGTGGAAACACTTTTGACTACTCCGTCCCACTCCGGATCTTATGGTTAACACGGGTATTACGGCACAAGAATCACTGGCGACATTTGTTGTTTAATCCTAGATGGATATAAACCCGTGCAATGGAACCTCCACCATATCAACACAATCCATGGTTCCATTGCCCACCACATAGTCATATTCATAGTTATGAAAGTAGTGGTTTTGATTTTTATGCAATAGTGATAACCATAATACTTTGCAAGTAATTTGATAGAAATACTCAAATGACATGAGCAAGCGATGAACTTGCCTTTCTTGATTGCAAGATTATGCAGGCAAGGTCTTCGATACGTAATAACTCCAAATTCTGAAATAACATCATCGTCCGGTAAGGACGATGTTTAAGAGATTGGCAAGGATGCAATAATGCATAAGAATGAGATGCAATCGCTCTAAGCGTGACCTAACCCCGATGATTTAGGATCAGTGAGTTGTAATGATTGGTTCAGGGTGTGTTGCACTTTTAGAGTGATTCACAAACAAGGTTCTTATTCAGGTGTGATTACTTGATATCATGAACAGGTAGATAATAAAGCATAGTAATCAATTGAGCACACAAAGAATAACAATTGGCATAATGTTATCAGGTAAAGAACAGTGGTTAGTTTTAGTACTATATGGCATGGTTAATGATTGATTATCATATACTTCAAAAGAATAACTTTTGAAGAACATGTTCTTTAATAAAGAACAAGTATGATAATTAGGTTGAGGGGGTTCTATGGTTGACTATGGTTTCGAGTTAGTTTCGAAGTAAGTATTAGATGGATCCAAACGAGGTTGGATTCATTAATAACTATGGCTTGTATGGATTGAGTTAATTCCTAGGCATCCTAAGCAATTCATTATACATGGTTGTTGTCAAGTTTGGTTCATCTTGTTGGTGATAGCTAGCTAGGGTTTATAGGTCCTTATAAGCAGGTTGTGGATGATTCCTTATTTTCTTCGAAAGAATAACTTTGGAAGAACATACTTCTTAAATAATAAGAAGTATATCAATTAGGGTTGAGGTTGTCTAGGGTTTGTTATTGGATTCACTAAGTAAGGAATAGTGCTTTCCTGAATAGGATGCTTAATAATTATCTTACACTAATGGGGTTTAGTAGAGTATGGTTAGGGGTGCATGATAATGGGCATGGTTGCTATTAGGGTTCTACATGTAAACTAAATCTCCTATGATCACATGTTATAAACCCTTAGGGTTTTAGGTTTGAAAACCATTTAGGGTCTTCACATAAAATAATAAGGTTAAGGTCTTTACTCATGTTAGAACTAGGGTTTCCAAGTGGTGATGTAATTCTTAAAGTAATGATGGGTAACAAAGTTGAAATTATTAATCACTTTGATATAACAATAATAATGGATTTAACATTGTATGATAAATACTATTAGGGTTTTTTTTTAATTAATAATTGAAGTAATGATCAATTAGGATTTTCATAGGATTAGACATAACCATCTAGAAATATTTGTTGTTTTAAAAAGGCAAATTAATATGAAGTGATATTTAATATTTTATTTATGTGGGGAATTGAAACAAGAAATTATATGCTTAGTTTTTAGGTTTTTAATTGTCTAAGATCTAAAATTACTCTTGTTAAAATACGGAGGAAACTCCAAATTATTGTTCCTTGAGTTTTTAAATTATTTGTCATATATTATTATGAGGTAATTTTCTATTACTCAATTTTATTTATTTATTGTTATTCAATTTATTTTTAAATGATAAAATCTTATAGGAAGGGAAATAAAGAAGAAAAGGGAAAAAAAATATTGGACCAAATGGCCCAATGGTTTGGCCCAAGACACGGTCAACCAGGCCTGGACAAAACTAGCCCAAACTAGTTTGGGGTCAACGACCCCTCTCTCTCTCTCTCTCTCGTTCCTCATCCTCTCCCCCGCACACACGCCCGGCCGAGCCCCCGGGCGTCCGCCTCGTCGTCGCCCCTCTCACCCTCGCCGGCTCCGGCCACCTCCAGCGCCGCCGTTAGCCGGATCTGCTCCGCCTCCTCATGCTCTACGAATCCCCCTCCTTGATTTGATTCCCATGGCCCCAGTTGCTCGCCCACGACCCCGGAAACCCTAGTGGTCACCGGCGGTTCTATCGTCACCTGGTGCTGCTTCGGCCATCGCCGGCCGCCTGAGAGCGTGGGCTCCGCCACCGAGCTCCTATTACGGATCTTCGCATCGGCACCATCCTCCCGCACCTGCGCGCGGCGTCCGCGAGACCCGAGCCATAGGGCTCGTGCTTGCGGCGCGGCCCCCGTGCTCGCGTCCCCGGCTACTTCCTGTCCTCTCGGCACCGGCGAGGCGGGCTCCGAACTGCCACGACGTGCTCTACTCGGCGCCGGCAAGATATTCGCCGTCGGCCCCCACCACCTCGGATGCTCTCTCGCTCCTCGCGCGTGGCTCCGCCATAGGAGTTGCTCGCTGCCACCCACCGCCTCGACGCCTACTGCGGTGAACTAGTGGCGTGGCGGCTACTTCGTTCTCGACGCCGGCTGGACGGTGTTGTAGGCGCAACCCCGGCGTCAACCTCTTCCTCTATTCGCCCGAACCACTGTGAGCTATTCCCCTTTCTCCCTCTCTCTCGTCTCGCTCTAAAACGATGAATTTATTGGCCATGAGCTTGTGTGTGCTTGGCACGATTATTGCATATCTTTGGTGAGTGCCATTCCTGTGTTCGTATGACTTGTAAATTTGTCGGTCCAGTGTTGATTCTAGTGTGTTGTATTACATTATGTGCTTAAGATGAAACCCGCAACTACTAGTCGCTGCATATACATGGTATTGTTAACCGAAGAAGTTCAGTTCTGCTATTATTAAATCCTTATTGAGCTCAATTATGCTCGGAGAAGCAATTCATGGTTGGTACTTGTGTTGCTTGGCAATATCATGATACTTGGTTGGCTGGGTGGCAAATAAATGATTGATTTGATTATGGCTCGCTTGGAGATAACTTGGTTGGCCCGGGATTGTTCCTGGACCCCAAGTAATTCTCTGAAATTTATCTATATGGACACTCTGTTGTGGATGTGTAGGTGTGGTGCCTCTGTTTGGATGGTTTATTCATCCGGGCATAATTATCTTGGTATAATAATTTGATGTTGCATGTATGGGTTGAGTTTAATCAACAAGGTAGAGATATTGGTGCTTGATGATTTACTTGATGGATTCTAGTGAGCTTATGATATGCTTGTTATGCTCGATTGATGGGAATACTTATCGGATAATGTGCATACATGACCAGACCTTGTGGTTATGTGGATAGCTTGCTTATACTTAAGCTGATGATTTTGTAGCTTTGATTTACTGTCTTTTCTTATTCTGCATAAGTACTCATGTGCTTCTTACCAACATATCTACCCTGTGGTGCCTCAATGAGTGTGCACAGAGTATGAATCTGTTAGAGTGAGACCTGGTGCTGTTGTGCTTGTGTAAAATAGGAAATAGACATTGATCATAGCTGTATGATTAGATGATGCCAAATGTCCATCCCAAGCTCTTAATGATGCTTGAGTTAATTTGAATGGACGGATCGATGCTTGCTTTAGCCGATGATGCAAAGGCTGAGGCAAAAACTTGGATAAGAACGAGATATTAATATTTGACTTAAATTCTCTGTGATGAGCTTGGCATAGCACTACTATGCAGATCTGAGAGAAATAATTTCTCCTGATCCTCCTAGACCAGATCTAGTTGCAGGGTGGTTGGATTTATTTACTTGCATGTTACCCTTTTATTTTCCTTTACGTGATTATGCAAACTAGGAGCGAGATGACATGCTTAAATTGTTGCATAATAACCTCGTTGTTGGAGAGTTGCTTGACCTTGTGGATTCTTGATAAATCCCGCTCCTTGTGGATAACTCTGCACCTCCTAGCTGTTTGATTTGCTTCTCGATGGTTTTAAGCATCCATGGCCATCTCGTGGGTGTGCTTGTGTTCTAGCTACTATTCTCCTATCTGATCATCTTGACTATGGTACTGGTCTGATGTGGTTTGGGGATGAACTGTGGGAATGGTCGATGGATTGGTCTTGCACTAGGCTAAACAGCTATATGCTGTAAGGAATATGCCTTTTATATGATGCCTTGGAGCTCGTGCTTGGCCGACAGCCTATGCCCGTGTGCTATGAGTGTGAGACAACACATACATGGTGAGTGAGCTACTAGCTCGCATGGCTGCTAGTCGTGGCTGGGTGCATCTCCCCTTGAGGATGAGTATAACGAGTGAAAATATCTCCAACCATCCGATATTATTTTCTTGACTCTCGCCATTTGGCATTACTTCTCTTGTGGTTTTCTTTGTTTGTTTTGCGGGTGACCAAAGAAACAAAGAATAGAAGATATTTAAATAGGTTTAGCTTAGCTTTTCTTTTCTGTTTTAGATTCTTGTAATATTTGTAATTTGTAATATTATGGATATTGTAATGACTTTGTATATGTGTATTTAATTAATAAAATGTGATTTCCCTATTCTTAATACTTCTACTTTTGTCTTATTCCTATTTCAATTGTTTGAATTGTAATTAGAAATTTATATCTGAATTCAAATTTGAATTCAAGTACTTATTTGAATTTCTTTTATATTTTATTGTATATGATTGTTTGGAATCCCAAATTCCAATTATTGTTTGCATAGTTGTCATTTATATTTGAGTCAAGTTTCACTCGCCTTTCTCACAACTTCTGAAATCAACAAAGGTCATGTCAAAGTTTATCGCACTCGTGTCGCTGACTTTAGTCAATTCCCATCAACACAAGCGAAACCTTGATCTCTTTGTGTTTTAAATAAAAGCGCGAAAATTCCCCGGATTTTCTATGCATGAATGCAATGCACACATTTGTTTCCTCTCATTTTGTAACCCCAAATCCTGGGATATTACAGTCTCTACCCCTTAAATTAAACTTCGTCCTCGAAGTTTGAACTCTCTCACGTTTCCGGAGTGTGGATCTGACTTGTGCAGACTACAACATTCTCGAACTCCTTATTGATCTTGTTGGATATATTTGAATATATCCCTTGTCCAGATTCTTCCTGGAATCCATTAGGGTTTGTCTCTGAACCATGGTTCTTACTTTGATTCATTGATTTCTTCCAACTCCATATGCTTGTTTCCTTTCTCATTGAAGAATCAATGATGGGACTTTTTCTAGTGCTTCTAGTCTTAATTGAGGATTAATTGGATAACATTCTCCTATTTGATAAAATAGGTCTTTGTTTTCCCTTAATACCAAAATTGCAGTAATGGTGCTTAATAAGGTACTAACTATGGAATTGGTCGTGATGGTTTACTTCTCTAAGAATGGATTAGACTCATTTAGTCCATCCAATCCTGGTTTATGATTGATACACATACCTATTTTGGATTCTTTAGGTTCCATGAAAGGAATCTTTCAAATGAACTTTAGTTTTGATATGGTGCATATTGACCATCTTGGGCTTTATTGGTCTACGGTATTTCCTTCGTCCAACTTCATTATGCTGACTTACTTGAGCTTTCGTAATTCTGAGTAAATACTACTCACTTTCTTAAGTTATAATCCACTTCTTACTTCCTCGAGGTATAAATCTCGGCTTCTGGTCTGACATTCTTCTGAAAGTATTGTTCAATAATCTTATGAAAATAAGATCAAACTTCCTCTCAGTTCAGACCTTCTTCATCTATCTTGCTTAAAGTATTGAGTTATTGCACATCCAACTCAATCTTTACTCTACCCCTTAGAGTTTTCTTATGGTCTTCAACTCCTTTTCTTCCAACTATTGGACATATGGTTGGAATATTGGTCCAGTTCTAATTTACGGGTTGTACTCTTCTAAGGTCTTATGAAGAACATCAGTGGTGTATCCACTCAATTGTGGACATCCAATTTGACTCCTTAGACTAAATGTTTATAGGTCATTGTTATTTGGCTAATAAGGTTTTATTTGTTCACAAACTTTTGTTACAAATAATTAAATCATGGACTTTTTGTAATACCATCTCATACCAGCTTGTGGTTATTATACCAACTGTGGCTATTTGATATCAAAAAAAATGGATTCTATTATAGGTTCTGATCAATCTGGACGAGACATCTTCTACTCTATCTCGTAGTGTTGGTCCTATACCAATTGTGGTCTTCTGATATCAACTATGGTCTTCTTATATCTGCTATGGTTTCACAAATCATCTTCCTTCATTCAGGGTTTATTTTGCAAGAAAACCACTAGCTGACACTATGATTATAGTATCCTAAGTGATTTCCCATGCATTCCCTCTTCCATGATGACTATGGTTCTTCTTTTACTTCTCCATAATCATCATATTTCTCACCTTCATACTTCTCATGTACTAAAGTACTCCTCTGTTGAGGTAAAGCATGAGTTTTGATTGATCAATTATTTAGAGTATTGCGGTTACTTCCCACAACTTTTCTTCCTTTATCTGATGAACCTTCATCTTGTCTTTAAGATCTTCAGAGTTCGTCACTTCCTCACACGTTTACCATCACCCCCTAGATCTATGGCATCAAGTAAGGACTTGATATTGCAACATGCATTTGCATATCAAAGTCAAACTTCATGTATGGATCTAGTCAAACAATGAAAATCCAATAAAATCCAAGAAGATTCAGCTTTGTGTTTATAGTACACACCATCATAAGCCTGAATAAAATAATTCAGTAAGACATCTCTAAACATCAGGCTCTGATGTGTAGTATATAACACCACATAAGATAGGTTTATATCGTGATACTTAGCACGAATATATGGGATTCTACTATTTGTCTCAACCTTTACCTTAATTGCACATTTGCAATGAGATAAACTTGAAACAAAGTGGTCTAGGATAGTTAAGGTTAACCTAATTTTCTTAGGAAGTACTACTTAACTTCTATTTTGTTGAGGACTATCTCACATGATATGTCTAGGTTCCAACATTGCTATTCTAAACACATTCCTATTGGGATATGGTTGCTATATTTCCAAGAATTTCTGTAATAAGACTATGGTCATCATGTGCTTGGCACACTTCCCATAGCTTTGGAACATAATTCTTACACTATTGTTTAACATTTGGCTTCTTATTGTACTCCTCCTAAATGTTTATGATGTTCTATTCCATCACATAATGATTCTCAGATGAATCATATATGATTAGTAACTCAGTCATGTAAGTAATCATTTTTAATTCCTATCTCTCTTCCTTATCTCCCATGATTGACTCATCATGGTCTATACTACCTCACATAACTCAGATTTATCACTAACTATCAGTTGTTTCACAAGTCTGGATAGATTTTACTTACCCTATTACTAGTATTGGTATACCCTTCTAGTAGGACATCTCCCTTATCTTATTACTTGATATTACTCTTATTACAGGTCTGGGTAATTCTTACTTAACCATGACATGTGTTGGTACACATCTTCCAATAGGATATCTTCCTTATGGTTGTATCCTCTCTTTGGACTACCATGTATTGTATACCAACTGTGATCTACTCATCTATTGTTTTAAGGTCTTAAGAGTATCCTACATAATTTGAGATTAACTAGCTAACATTACTTAGGGAATATAGGTAGGAAATGTTGACTCAAGTGTGTCAGGATTATTCTCAAGTGAATATCCATCTCAAGTCATAAGAAGTATTTGGTTTACCTAGGACAACTTCCTATAGACACTACCAATCCTATAGGTCTCCTTTAAAGGGTTTCAATCCTAGGGTCAAAGCATTTGCTCGATACCAACCGTGGTGACCCGAGCATACCACCGCATGGTGTAGTATGCAAGTCCGATATAACACCAAATGAAACACCGTTCCACTAGTATTATATCGCTCAGAGTGGTACAACAGAAACATATGCGGGTCCAAGGTATGTCTATAGAATTACAACACTGACTCTATTACATAAGATCAGCACAGCCTCCTACTATACAATGAGGTAAAACTGCAGATAACTCCAGAAGAACGACTCGTAGTCTAGTCTTATCACCAACTCCATTTGTAGAGTATTTCACTAACTACAGAGGCTAAGAATAGACTCTAACTAAATAGGAGCTAGGTTTAGGAAGCTAGTTCCCTTCTATGGCTAAACTAGGCTTTCTCCTTGTTGGATGTGGTATCTGGCTCCTCTGACAGGGTCCTGTCTCGTGAAGTAGTTGTTGACTCCTCGGCCTTCGAGTTGCACTGTAGATCCTCCTTCAAGGCCTCCATATCTAAGCAGGGGATTTAAGAGTGGGATGAGTACGAGCGTACTCAACAAGTTCATTATAGGAAAGAGGTGTTTAATGCACTAGCTACGGCATTAGACCAGAAAGTCTAATACCAATGCAAGTTTTCATAACCATTTCTTCAAAAGGTTGCTTTTATTCGGAAGAGCTGTGTGCGTCAGCCTTCACCGGTTTACTAGAACTTCATGGAGCTCCTTTCCGGCCGCGTTCGCGAGTTCCATATCCCGGAACAGGGAGTGACAGGTCACGGTTCTTTACACTCCGCAGAGGTGTGTTGCTTTACCCATAAGAGATCTTAACCTTGGTGCCAACCGGGCAATTTCCCCGTCCACACTTCCTTTGGTGTGAGGCCCGGTATAAGGTCTAGCCAATCATGTTCCTCCGCTACCTCGAACACCCACCCTTTGTTGCATGCGCCGACCCTGGGTCCACGTCGGTCCCATTATTCCCGTAATTTCGGGGTGGACCCCGACCACGACAACGAGTCTCGGGCTCTTACCATACACTCCTACGCCGGTGGCTGCAACCCATCATAGACCGCATTACCGTGGGGAATTAGAATGGGATCCCCACCCTCCGGTTGTTCCGCAAGACACAACTCGCTACGGCAAGCAATGCTTTACCGTGGGGAATTAGAATGGGATCCCCACCCTCCGGTTGTTCCGCCGTATACAACCGCTACGGTAAGCGCATCCGTTGATGAACGAGAGGTGGAAACACTTTTGACTACTCCGTCCCACTCCGGATCTTATGGTTAACACGGGTATTACGGCACAAGAATCACTGGCGACATTTGTTGTTTAATCCTAGATGGATATAAACCCGTGCAATGGAACCTCCACCATATCAACACAATCCATGGTTCCATTGCCCACCACATAGTCATATTCATAGTTATGAAAGTAGTGGTTTTGATTTTTATGCAATAGTGATAACCATAATACTTTGCAAGTAATTTGATAGAAATACTCAAATGACATGAGCAAGCGATGAACTTGCCTTTCTTGACTGCAAGATTATGCAGGCAAGGTCTTCGATACGTAATAACTCCAAATTCTGAAATAACATCATCGTCCGGTAAGGACGATGTTTAAGAGATTGGCAAGGATGCAATAATGCATAAGAATGAGATGCAATCGCTCTAAGCGTGACCTAACCCCGATGATTTAGGATCAGTGAGTTGTAATGATTGGTTCAGGGTGTGTTGCACTTTTAGAGTGATTCACAAACAAGGTTCTTATTCAGGTGTGATTACTTGATATCATGAACAGGTAGATAATAAAGCATAGTAATCAATTGAGCACACAAAGAATAACAATTGGCATAATGTTATCAGGTAAAGAACAGTGGTTAGTTTTAGTACTATATGGCATGGTTAATGATTGATTATCATATACTTCAAAAGAATAACTTTTGAAGAACATGTTCTTTAATAAAGAACAAGTATGATAATTAGGTTGAGGGGTTCTATGGTTGACTATGGTTTCAGTTAGTTTCTGAAGTAAGTATTAGATGGATCCAAACAGGGTTGGATTCATTAATAACTATGGCTTGTATGGATTGAGTTAATTCCTAGGCATCCTAAGCAATTCATTATACATGGTTGTTGTCAAGTTTGGTTCATCTTGTTGGTGATAGCTAGCTAGGGTTTATAGGTCCTTATAAGCAGGTTGTGGATGATTCCTTATTTTCTTCGAAAGAATAACTTTGGAAGAACATACTTCTTAAATAATAAGAAGTATATCAATTAGGGTTGAGGTTGTCTAGGGTTTGTTATTGGATTCACTAAGTAAGGAATAGTGCTTTCCTGAATAGGATGCTTAATAATTATCTTACACTAATGGGGTTTAGTAGAGTATGGTTAGGGGTGCATGATAATGGGCATGGTTGCTATTAGGGTTCTACATGTAAACTAAATCTCCTATGATCACATGTTATAAACCCTTAGGGTTTTAGGTTTGAAAACCATTTAGGGTCTTCACATAAAATAATAAGGTTAAGGTCTTTACTCATGTTAGAACTAGGGTTTCCAAGTGGTGATGTAATTCTTAAAGTAATGATGGGTAACAAAGTTGAAATTATTAATCACTTTGATATAACAATAATAATGGATTTAACATTGTATGATAAATACTATTAGGGTTTTTTTTTAATTAATAATTGAAGTAATGATCAATTAGGATTTTCATAGGATTAGACATAACCATCTAGAAATATTTGTTGTTTTAAAAAGGCAAATTAATATGAAGTGATATTTAATATTTTATTTATGTGGGGAATTGAAACAAGAAATTATATGCTTAGTTTTTAGGTTTTTAATTGTCTAAGATCTAAAATTACTCTTGTTAAAATACAGAGGAAACTCCAAATTATTGTTCCTTGAGTTTTTAAATTATTTGTCATATATTATTATGAGGTAATTTTCTATTACTCAATTTTATTTATTTATTGTTATTCAATTTATTTTTAAATGATAAAATCTTATAGGAAGGGAAATAAAGAAGAAAAGGGAAAAAAAATATTGGACCAAATGGCCCAATGGTTTGGCCCAAGACCTGGTCAACCAGGCCTGGACAAAACTAGCCCAAACTAGTTTGGGGTCAACGACCCCCTCTCTCTCTCTCTCTCGTTCCTCATCCTCTCCCCCGCACACACGCCCAGCGAGCCCCCAGGCGTCTGCCTCGTCGTCGCCCCCTCTCACCCTCGCCGGCTCCGGCCACCTCCGCCGCCGCCGTTAGCCGGATCTCGCTCCGCCTCCTCATGCTCTACGAATCCCCCTCCTTGATTTGATTCCCATGGCCCCAGCTTGCTCGCCCACGACCCCGGAAACCCTAGTGGTCACCGGCGGTTCTATCGTCACCTGGTGCTCGCTTCGGCCATCGCCGGCCGCCCGAGAGCGTGGGCTCCGCCACCGACTCCTATTACGGATCTTCGCATCAGCACCATCCTCCCGCACCTGCGCGCGGGCGTCCGCAGAACCTGAGCCATAGGGCTCGTGCTTGCGGCGCGGCCCCTGTGCCTGCGTCCCCGGCTACTTCCTGTCCTCTCTGGCACCGGCGAGGCGGGCTCTGAACTGCCACGACGTGCTCTACTCGGCGCCGGCAAGATATTCGCCGTCGGCCCCCACCACCTGGATGCTCTCTGCTCCTGCGCGTGGCTCCGCCATAGGAGTTGCTGCTGCCACCCACCGCCTCGACGCCTACTGCGGTGAACTAGTGGCGTGGCGGCTACTTCGTTCTCGACGCCGGCTGGACGGTGTTGTAGGCGCAACCCCGGCGTCAACCTCTTCCTCTATTCGCCCGAACCACCGTGAGCTATTCCCCTTTCTCCCTCTCTCTCTGTCTGCTCTAAAACGATGAATTTATTGGCCATGAGCTTGTGTGTGCTTGGCCTGATTATTGCATATGCTGGTGAGTGCCATTCCTGTGCTGTATGACTTGTAAATTTGTCAGTCCAGTGCTGATTCTAGTGTGTTGTATTACATTATGTGCTTAAGATGAAACCTGCAACTACTAGCTGCTGCATATACATGGTATTGTTAACCGAAGAAGTTCGGTTCTGCTATTATTAAATCCTTATTGAGCTCAATTATGCTTGGAGAAGCAATTCATGGTTGGTACTTGTGTTGCTTGGCAATATCATGATACTCGGTTGGCTGGGTGGCAAATAAATGATTGATTTGATTATGGCTTGCTTGGAGATAACTTGGTTGGCCTGGGATTGTTCCTGGACCCCAAGTAATTCTCTGAAATTTATCTATATGGACACTCTGTTGTGGATGTGTAGGTGTGGTGCCTCTGTTTGGATGGTTTATTCATCCAGGCATAATTATCTTGGTATAATAATTTGATGTTGCATGTATGGGTTGAGTTTAATCAACAAGGTAGAGATATTGGTGCTTGATGATTTACTTGATGGATTCTAGTGAGCTTATGATATGCTTGTTATGCTCTGATTGATGGGAATACTTACTGGATAATGTGCATACATGACCAGACCTTGTGGTTATGTGGATAGCTTGCTTATACTTAAGCTGATGATTTTGTAGCTTTGATTTACTGTCTTTTCTTATTCTGCATAAGTACTCATGTGCTTCTTACCAACATATCTACCTCGTGGTGCCTCAATGAGTGTGCACAGAGTATGAATCTGTTAGAGTGAGACCCAGTGCTTGTTGTGCTTGTGTAAAATAGGAAATAGACATTGATCATAGCTGTATGATTAGATGATGCCAAATGTCCATCCCAAGCTCTTAATGATGCTTGAGTTAATTTGAATGGACAGATCGATGCTTGCTTTAGCCGATGATGCAAAGGCTGAGGCAAAAACTTGGATAAGAACAGATATTAATATTTGACTTAAATTCTCCGTGATGAGCTTGGCATAGCACTACTATGCGGATCCGAGAGAAATAATTTCTCCCGATCCTCCTAGACCGGATCTAGTTGCGGGGTGGTTGGATTTATTTACTTGCATGTTACCCTTTTATTTTCCTTTACGTGATTATGCAAACTAGGAGCGAGATGACATGCTTAAATTGTTGCATAATAACTCTGTTGTTGGAGAGTTGCTTGACCTTGTGGATTCTTGATAAATCCCGCTCCTTGTGGATAAACCTGCACCTCCTAGCTGTTTGATTTGCTTCCTGATGGTTTTAAGCATCCATGGCCATCTGTGGGTGTGCTTGTGTTCTAGCTACTATTCTCCTATCTGATCATCTTGACTATGGTACTGGTCTGATGTGGTTTGGGGATGAACTCGTGGGAATGGTCGATGGATTGGTCTTGCACTAGGCTAAACAGGCTATATGCTCGTAAGGAATATGCCTTTTATATGATGCCTTGGAGCCGTGCTTGGCCGACGGCCTATGCTCGTGTGCTATGAGTGTGAGACAACACATACATGGTGAGTGAGCTACTAGCCTGCATGGCTGCTAGTCGTGGCTGGGTGCATCTCCCCTTGAGGATGAGTATAACAGTGAAAATATCTCCAACCATCTGATATTATTTTCTTGACTCTGCCATTTGGCATTACTTCTCTTGTGGTTTTCTTTGTTTGTTTTGCAGGTGACCAAAGAAACAAAGAATAGAAGATATTTAAATAGGTTTAGCTTAGCTTTTCTTTTCTGTTTTAGATTCTTGTAATATTTGTAATTTGTAATATTATGGATATTGTAATGACTTTGTATATGTGTATTTAATTAATAAAATGTGATTTCCCTATTCTTAATACTTCTACTTTTGTCTTATTCCTATTTCAATTGTTTGAATTGTAATTAGAAATTTATATCTGAATTCAAATTTGAATTCAAGTACTTATTTGAATTTCTTTTATATTTTATTGTATATGATTGTTTGGAATCCCAAATTCCAATTATTGTTTGCATAGTTGTCATTTATATTTGAGTCAAGTTTCACTCGCCTTTCTCACAACTTCGAAATCAACAAAGGTCATGTCAAAGTTTATCGCACTCGTGTCGCTGACTTTAGTCAATTCCCATCAACACAAGCGAAACCTTGATCTCTTTGTGTTTTAAATAAAAGCGCGAAAATTCCCCGGATTTTCTATGCATGAATGCAATGCACACATCTATTTTCTCTATTTTTTTGTAACCCCAAATCCTGGGATATTACAGTCTCTACCCCTTAAACTAAATTTCGTCCTCGAAGTTTGAACTCTCTCACGTTTCCGGAGTGTGGATCTGACTTATGTAGACTACGACTTTTCTCAAACTCCGTATTGATCTCACTAGATATAATTGAATATATCTCTTGTCCAGATTCTTCCTGGAATCCATTAGGGTTTGTCTCTGAACCATGGTTCTTACTTTGATTCTTTGATTTCTTCCAACTCTATAAGCTTGTTTCCTTTCTCATTGAAGATTCAATGATTGAGACTTCTTCTAGTGTTGCTGTTCTTATTTGAAAGCTCATATGATAATAAACTCCTAATTGTTTAATAGGTCTTTGTTTTCCCTTACTACCAAAAGTGCAATAATGGTACTTAGTAAGGTACTTACTATGGAAATGATTTTGACGGTTTCTTTTACTAAGAAGGTTAGACTCATTTAGCCTATCCAATCATGGTTTATAGTTGATACCTATAACTATTTTGGGTTATTTAGGTTCCATGAAAGGAATCATTCTATTAGTATGTGGTTCTGGTATGGTCAATTTCCTTCGGTCATTGGTCAACTTGAGCTTTATTGGGCCTACGGTATTTCCTTCATCCAACTTCTTTATGCTTAACTTCCTTGAACTTTTGTACTTCTGAGTAGATATTACTCACTTTCTCAAGTTAAAGTCCAATTCTTACTTCCTCGAGGTATGAACCTCGGCTTCTGGTCTGACATCCTTCTGAAAGTAATGTTCAACAATCTTATGAAAATAAGATCGAACTTCCTCTCAGTTCAGACCTTCTTCTTCTATCTTGCTCAAAATATTGAGTAATTGTACATCCAACTCAATGCTTACTCTACCCCTTAGAGTTTTCTTAGGGTCTTCAACTCCTTTTCTTCCAACTATTGGACTTATGATTAGAATATTGGTCTAGATCTAACTTATGGTTTGTACTTCTTCTAAGGTCTCACGAAGAATGTTTGTGTATATCCACTCAATTGTGGACATCCAATGTGAATCCTTTGACTAAATGTGTATAGATCTAGCTATTTGGCTGACAAGATTTTTATTTATTCACAAACTGTTGTTACAAATAATTAAATCGTGGACTATTAGTAATACCCACTGATACCAGCTGTGGTTATTATACCAACTGTGGCTATTTGATATCTAAAAAATGGATTCTATTATAGGTTCTGATCAACTGGACGAGACATCTTCTATTTTATCTCGCAGTATTGATATTATACTAATTGTGGTCTTCTGATATCGACTTTGGTCTTCTTATGTCTGCTATGATTTCATATATCACCTTCCTTAATTCAGGGTTTATTTTGCAAGAAAACCACTAGCTGACACTATGATTATAGTATCCTAAGTGATTTCCCATGCATTCCCTCTTCTATGTTGACTATGGATCTGCTTCAGCTTCACCATACTCATCATATTTCTCACCGTCATGCTTCTTATGTACTAAAGTACTCCTCTGTTGAGGTAAAGCATGAATGTTGATTGGCACTTCCTTCAGAGTATTGTGGTTGCTTCCCACAACTTTGTTTCCCTTATCTGCTGAACCTTCATCTTGTCTTCAGAATCTTCAGAATTCGTCACTTCCTCACACGAATACCATTACCCTCCAGATCTATAGCATTAAGTAAGAACTTGATATAGCAACATGCATTTGCATACCAAAGTCAAACTTCATGTATGGATCTAGTCAAACAATGAAAATCCAATAAAATCCAAGAAGATTCAGCTTTGTGTTTATAGTACACACCATCATAAGCCTGAATAAAATAGTTGAGTATGACATCTCTAAACATCAGGCTCTGATGTGTAGTATATAACACCACATAAGATAGGTTTATATCGTGATACTTAGCACGAATAGATGGGATTCTACTATTTGTCTCAACTTTTACCTTAATTGCACATTTACAATGAGATAAACTTGAAACAAAGTGGTTTGGGATGGTTAAGGTTAACCTAATTTTCTTTGGAAGTACTACTTAACTTAGTATTATACCATATATAAGTGCTATTGAGGACCATTTTGTATGATACCTCTAGTTCTAATATGGTTACTCTGAATACATATTTATTAGGATATAGTTCCTATACTTCTAAGTGTTTCTACCATAAGCATATGGTCATGATGTGTTTGGCACACTTCCCATATTTTTGGAACACAATTCTTGCACTATTGTTTTGCACTTGGCTTCTTATTGTACTCCTCTTAATTAATTATGAGGTTCTAGTCCATCACATAATGATTCTCGGGTGAATCATATATGATTACTATCACTACTCTGTAAGTAGACATGTTTTATTTCTATCTCTCTTACTTACCTCTCATGATTGACTCATCATGGTCTATACTACCTCATGTAACTCATAGTTATCACTTACTAGCAACTGTTTTCACATGTCTAGATAATTTTACTTACTCATTACTTAACTTGGTCTACAACTTCTATTAGGATATCTTAATTACCTTCATCACTTGATATTACTCCTATCACGGGTCTGGATAACTTTTACATAATCATAACATGTGTTGGTACACATCTTCCAATAGGATATCTTCCTTATGGTTGTATCCTCTCTTTGGACTACCATGTATTGTATACCAACTGTGATCTACTCATCTAGTTTTTTAAGGACTTAATGGTATACTACATATTTGGTAAGCTAGGTAAGAAATGTTGACTCAAGTGTGTCAGGATTATTCTCAAGCGAATATCCATCTCAAGTCATAAATAGCATTTGGTTTACCTAGGACAACTTCCTACAGACACTACCAATCCTATAGGTCTCCTTTAAAGGGTTTTAATCCTAGGGTCAAAGCATTTGCTCTGATACCAACTGTGGTGACCCGGCATACCACTGCATGGTGTAGTATGCAAGTATGATATAACACCAATGAAACACCGTTCCACTAGTATTATATCGCTCAGAGTGGTACAACAGAAACATATGCGGGTCCAAGGCATGTCTATAGAATTACAACATTGACTCTGTTACATAAGATCATCACGGCCTCCTACTTTACAATGAGGTAAAGCGCAAATAAACTCCGAGAAGAACGACTCGTAGTCTAGTCTTATCACGGACTCTGTTTGTAGAGTATTTAACTAGTTATAGAGGCTATGAATAGATTCTAGCTAAATAGGAGCTAGGTTTAGGAAGCTAGTTCCCTTCTATGGCTAATACTAGGTTTTCTCCTTGTTGGATGTGGTATTCGACTCTTCGACGAGGTCTGTCTCGTGAAGTAGTTGTTGACTCCTCGGCCTTCGAGTTGTACTGTAGATCCTCCTTCGATGCCTCCATATCTAAGCAGGGGATTTAAGAGTGGGATGAGTACGAGCGTACTCAACAAGTTCATTATAGGAAAGAGGTGTTTAAAGCACTAGCTACAACATTAGACCATAAAGTCTAATACAATTGCAAGTTTTCATAACCATTTCTTCAAAAGGTTGCTTTTATTCAGAAGAACTATGTCCGCCAGCCTTCACCGGTTTACTAGAACTTCATGGAGCTCCTTTCCGGCCGCGTTCGCGATTCCATATCC